>NC_051238.1:24389344-24689344 GCF_015220715.1 Pygocentrus nattereri | reverse complement strand
TCTGGCTTTGCGCTTCTTTCGTTTTGACATGTTGTTTTTATACACACAAAAACCAAAAGGAACGACAGATTTCTCAAAATGTAGGAGTAAAAAGTCAGATATTTGACTTTGAAATGTAGCGGAGTGAAAGGAAAAAGTCGCCTGAAATAGAAAAACTTAAGTACAGATACAGAAAAAAAAATACTTAAATACAGAAACTCATTACATTTACTTAGTTACTGTCCACCACTGCTACTCAGCTACTCCCCCATCCCTGCTTTCAGCAATAGTTGCATTGGCGTAATATTGTATTTGTGTGGAAATGATAGATTTAGTTATGTGCAGATGAAAACCCTCACTTCAACTTACATGTAAATTTACCAGAGTAATGCTCTTTTAACGTTTATCTTGGGAGTGTTCCCAATCAAATCCCTGGTCTTACTTTTGAATTTGAGTGTCCTGTGAAATTTCCATTTATGTCGTTCGCTCTGTGTTTCTGATCTGAGTAAGCTGTGGTCACTGTGGGCACAGCCAGCGAGCTGTGGTCAGACATTTTTTAGCTGTCATTCCTACAGTAACACCTGACCATTTCTCAGTCTAATAATTGTGCAATAATTATAATCATTTCTAATTGTCTAAAAAAACACAGCAAGTTCTCTCTTTACATGACAGAGGAAGGAATGTTTATTTATTTATTTATTTATTTTTTTGATCCCACAACTGGGGAAATTCCACCTCCGCATTTAACCCATCCGTGAAGTGAAACACCACATACACACTAGTGAACACACACACTAGGGGGCAGTGAGCACACTTGCCCGGAGCGGTTGGCAGCCCAATCCGCAGCGCCGGGGGGGGCAGTTGGGGGTTAGGTGTCTTGCTCAAGGACACCTCAGTCATGTGCTGTCGGCCCTGGGGATCGAACCGGCGACCTTCCGGTCACAGGGCCAGTTCCCGAACCGCCAGCCCACGACTGCCCCCTAAGAGATGACCGTGATTGGCCGAGAAGTGGGTCGATCATTACCGTACTATTGTTATGTGGTAGACCTTTATTCTAGTTTAGTCATATTTGGGATGTCAAATAAATATGCAAAGTAATAGCAAGCAAGAAAGCAAATAAATAAATAAGCAAACAAAACTAAGACTGGCTTCTCTCCTTCAGAGAAGAGGAATTACAAACAGCACCTGCTGAATTAGGCGAAAGGGCGTAAAAGACTTTTTTTATGCTCTTTCTACATTTGTGAATGAAATAAAAAAGACTTGGCTTCAACTCTAACCTCACAAACAGTGGCAAAGCACATTATAATCACCGTACATGACCTTTAATCACACATGATTAAGGATTTTAAGGATTGTGCATTTCTGTGTTCATGTAAAACAAATGTGCCCTCTGCAGGTCATCCTGCTAATTACAAGAGAAGTGTCTATATTATTTCTCCTTTTAAGTAAACCAAGATTTTAAGCACAAGGAAATGCAAATCAAACAGCCTTTTTGAGAAATCACTTCATACTGTATTTATTATCCGAGTTCTCCTGCCAACCAGGATTGAATATATATATATTAAAAAAAAAACAAACCTCAGTGAGTGATTATTATTATTATTGTATTGTTAAACTGGAAAAAGGGTCTGGCCCATATTCTTCATTTCTTGTACCCATTTTTTCCCCTTAAGTTCACTTACATCTGTGTGGTTTTGTGCACAAAACAGTCATAATCCACTTTTATATGAACATTTTCCAACCTCTCTTTATCTCTGAGAACTAAATGGGCCATTTATATTGCTCGTTTTAAGACTGAGTCACTTGGCTGGTTGTCCACTTTGATCATGCCTCAATAAAGCCGAAGCTGGAACACTGATCATAGCTTCAATGTGAAGAGGCAGGGCTAGATGGCTGTAGGCTGAATAGGACAATATATGTAAATATATTGGTTTTTATGACGCACAAAAGCAAAGAATTCAAAACAGGCTGTATTTAGCTTAGTTTGCATATAAGAACTCAGGAGCAAACAGTACATTTTGAAGTTTATACACTAAAGAAGTTTATACACTACATCAACTTCTTTTATTTAAAAACAAAAGAGGCACATTCCACAGAATATGGGCCCTTTAATTACTGATAATCTCTTTAACAGCTCTCTACTGAATGAACCCAAACTCGTGGCTTAATTGACTTCGCTGGCTTAAAGGCCTTTTGTTGCTAAAACTCTTGCAGCGCAATTTCACGGCCAATATCACTCGCGAATGCCACCATGAGAGAGATAAACACTGAAGTCAACGCCTACAGTTTATCTGTATTCACACATTTCCTTGGTGACACTGACACACACACTGCTGACCTACTTACGCAAACATGACTGACAATATTCTCATTTTACTGAATTTTAATGTAATGTTTGACAATGTAACAAAGACTGGATTTCAACATTTATTGTCCTGTGATGCTTAAGAGATTTACAGCAGAAATTAAATACATTTACAGCAGATCAGTCATTCCAACCACTAGATATGACAGCCTAACATTAAATGCGTCAGACATATTCACTAAAACTGATGCACTCTTATGAACTTAAGACTTAAATGGTTGAAAACTACAAGAAATCAGTTTACAAAATCAGTTCTCAAAGACCTCTCCTTGCAGATTTGATAGGAAAGAATACAAAGTTAAGGAAAAGACTATTGCAATCAGGTATTTGAATAGCATGGATATGGTGGGGAGTATTCCCTAAGGCACAGTAATTCACCCAAAAAAAAAAATGACACATGATTTGCATAACGTCAGCAAAGCATGCAGATATTTTGTCGCCAATTTTCTGTCAAAGTGTTGGCAATTTCAGACCATTACTGTCTTTCGAAGCACAAAACACTGCTCCAGTTAGAGCACGGGGACGCAGTCTTATCCACAAAAAGCAACTCCATAAATCAAAGCAGGGTCAGGTGATCTCCTGCTTGGTTAGAATGAAAACCTGCAGCTGAACAGGGCCTTTGCAGAAAAGACTGGGCGTCCCCGACTTAGCGGTCTGCTTACTACATTTCCTTGTATTTTAGGATGATTTTTCATACAGCTGAACAAAATCACATTAAAAACCCAGTACATCTTTTAAAAAGTGACAATGTGATGAAGGTGGAACGTGTGGCGAACTCTCACTGTAGGGGCTATGAGGGACATCAGTCTTGTGATTGATGGAGAGGAGGCAGCGTGCAGCTGCAGGGTGTGGAGTCACCGGGGTAGGCAAGGCCACCGTTGGGAAAGCTCTTTACTTCACCCATCACGCATACAGCGGCTGGTAATCGCGTCTGCCACTTCGGCAGGTGATCACACAAATGCTAAGCATGCCGAAAAACTGTAAAGAGGAGAAAATAGTTCATAAAATGTCAAAAAGAAACAACCTGCAACAGCACCATCACTCCAAGCTGGTCAAATGAGTAGCTCCTTAAAGAGGACCGGGAGAACCAACAGTTTTCAATAGTTATCAAGACGGATAAGTTTGATAATTAACTTGCACATTTATTTGTTTTTTCTAAATCATAAATACTATTTGGTTTAAGACAGAAATAAGTTCATTCGTTTTTACATGATAATTTTCCAATCTCTCCTTCTCCCTTAGAGTTAAACAGGCTGTTTTTGGTAATGCGACTTTAACCTCTTAATTTCCAGGGTATATAATGTTTGTTCTGTCTGAATTTACATGACCAAATCGTAAAGCAAATTATTCAGTAACTGCATGAAATAAAAGCAAATCTTTATTAAATTACTTTTACCCCTCAAATTATTATTATTCTCATTATTATTATTATTATATATTATAATCATACACATATTGCTATATGCGTACAATTTACTGCTGAAAGCCAAAAATCGCAGAGGCTCTTATATTTTTACAGAGTATATCACTGAAGAGATGCCATCTGTTTATAGTTTATAGCCCAGATTTGTGGAAAAATGGGTCGATTTTCAGTAGAAAAATGAATTGTGAGTTCAGCTTCTTCTATTATAAGGGTTTAAATTTATATCACCCATCTATTTGACAGGTTACAGCTCTCATATGGCACCCACTTTCTGAATGTAGCTTATGAAATATGAAAGTTATGAAGAATATGACAAAGCGCATCTTGGAACCACCTGTTAAGATTACATCAGCAGGAATGGGCAGGACTAAACTGCTGAAGAAAAAACAATATATGCAAATATATACAAACTTTTTTTTAAAATATGGCCTGGGGTGTGAATGGTGTGTTTTTAAAACTTCAACAATGTGTACATATCACACCAAGCTCTAATTTAAAAAAACAAAAAAGCAAAAACATGCAATTTTCCAGGATATGGGCCCTTTAAACCCCATGGATAAACCTTTAGTGTCATGTTGTCCGACACAGCTAAAACGTGGTCTGCATTACTCTGACCAAAATGATTCATGTTCATTGGAACACCTGAATATCTTGATTCATTCAAACACCCATAGAAGAATGAAACATTCAGGGTTTGTTAGGATGCCCATTCCTCACAATAAAACAAACAAACAAAAAAAGAATTAGTTGGCTGGCTCATTTGCATATTGGGCTCTTTTGCAATATCAAGATATTATACAGTAGAGGTCACCAGCCCTGGTCCAGGAGATCTACTTTCCTGCACAGTTAAGTTCCAGTCTGTTGCCACCTCCCCATACCTACACAAATGCATCTGATCCAGCCAATCAAGGACTACGAAGTTAATTAGCTGGAGCAGGTGTGGCAAACTGTGGTCGCAACCACCGTCCACAGGAGGTTAGATCTCTTGGACCAGGGCAGGTGACCACTGTAATACAGCATTACCAGTAATCATAGCATAACAGACACACAAAATGGGAGTTAGCTTACGCCTTCCATACCTTTATGATGGCAAAACCCAGGACGACCAACATGGCATAACTCAGCACACTCTGAAGCAGCTGCTCCAGTTTAGCTTCGCAGCCCTACAAATGCATTGAGAGAACTCATTTTAGAACAAAGAAATAAACATTTCCACCAAAATGTAACACAGTAACTGGGTCATTCCATGGAAAGAGTACTTCTGCATTAATTAATTAATTAAAAGGCATTTTGTACAAGACTGTTATTGATATTCCATGTAAAATATTACTACATAAAAACCGCATTAACATTAATTTTTTACATTTACAAATATTACATATTTTTGCACAACCTGTATCGGGAACTGCCCCTGCCCCAAAGTTCACCTCCCAGCACAGAGCAGAGATCGTCCCAACACAGTTTGATTTTAAGTACCTCACATACACAGATACATTTATGTTTATCATCTTATATAACGAATTATAATAAGTTCTATTCACCTCTGCTTCACAACTTATTATTTACTTTGTTTTACCTTTTGGTCTCCATGACAATATGGGAGGGCAAGATCGTCTCTTCTGTGTTATTATTTTGGAGCACGGTCACATGTATCTGTTGTGTACACACATGCAGAGCTCCTGATAAGTGAGTGGCCTTTTTCCAGTCAAGATGACAGGGATTTGTCACAACACTCGTGACTGCTTTCTATAAACAGCAGTGATGACAAAACAGCCTCGTTTTAACGGTTTGACTTTTCCCACGAAGGAAGAAAGTTTTCACTAGCGAGTGGCCTGCTTGGCCGACATTGACCTTTTAAGGTGAAGTGGTACTTGCATGCAACATCAAATGAAGGTAACATCACGTATGCTGTTCACTGAACGGTTTTCCCCTGAAAACAGTCAAAACTATCCTATGACTGAATTTCACTACTGCTATCCCGTCTTTGTGTTTTACTTGCAACAGGCAGTCGGGCAATCATTCACGTTGAGACCTGAATAAGTAAAATGTAATAATTTATCTGTAATCTTGAGTTTTGCTTTCCACTCCTTCACAACTTATTTACCCTTAACTTACCCTTTACATGACATTAAGTGACATGATGACGTGATAAGTTCTCTGGAGGGGTCGGGTTCCAACGCTGGTAGGTTTCGCTTTTACTCAACATTTACAATTTGCTGTTTTTCGCTATTATTGACAGAGCCTATCAAGCAAAACATGTCCTGAGACATGAGACATTATGTTTTTATGATTATCTTTGGCATTATTCACCGATACGTCACGCAGAAAAACATGTGTGAAGTTTGATGCTTGGCCTTAAATATTCCACGGTGTTACACTCCTCTGCATCACGAGTTTTAGCGTGATGGGGCAATAATTTCCAGTGTTATTTTGCTCAAAATAAATGTGGCAAAATCTGTTGTTTGGTAAGAGCAACTGAAATGACAGAGGACTGATTTCTTAACATGTTAAAAAAATTCATATTAACGTCCATTTGGCACAACGGAATAACAACAGCTGATCATTGTGAGGCGTTACCAGCGCACAGTTACAAAGCCCTTCCTACCTGAACATTCAGCAGCTCAGACTGGTCAAACTGCCCAGTGCATGTGGTGTTCGCCTTGCAGCAGGAATGGGGCACCGTCCTGTTATGAGAACTGAACCAAGGTATGCTGGTCCAGTCAGTGTAGTTCTTCACCCCACAACACTGCAGCTGCACAGACATGATGGAGAAGAAAAGTTTGCAGACAGTTTGATAGCAATTTTGGTTTCACGTGATTACATGCCCATCACCTTTTCACTTCTTCACAGTGATGAAAACCGAGTCGTAATGATCGCTTACCTGAGACTGCAAAAAGTCCACTGCCCGGGTCTCAGCGTTCTTGCCGTCATACTTTTGAAAGACTTCAGTCATTGACTTCTCCAAGTCTCCTTTTATCTGCCAACATACACGCAGAATAAATAAATAAATAAATGAATAAATAAATATCACCGACTAAAACCACAAAGGGATCCTTACAGTATTCAATATCTGCCCATCAGAGAGGAACTCACCTTGCTCCTGTAGGTGACTCCAAACACAAAAGCCGTCACCTCCGCAGCAAAGATCAGTAAAATGATCAACATGAACTGCATGCAGAAAGAGGCAAAAATGAACACAGTCAGGGCCAATTACTTCTCCAATTACTGAAAAAGGAACTGAAACTGGACACATTTTTTAAAATCCCCTCCTACAACCAGATAGACCACCGGAAAGCCCCATACTTACAAAGCTTAAGCAAACTTTAGACTCCCACAGTGTTGCACAGCAGCCGACGATACCGATAATAAACATTAACACGGCCACCCCGATGATGATAGCTGCTGGGATTAGGACGTATTTGTCCCCCACAAAGTTGTCAAAGTTCTTATAGCTGCTTATGACATAAGCGCCGACATAGGAAAGAGCCGCTCCTGCAGCCTGAAAGAAGAGAGAACACGTTACCAGGCTGAAAGACAAGACTTGAGACACTTCAAATGAGGGAAAAACAAAATGTGCAGACTATCAAATAGTTACTACATCACTGCTGTGGCTGCTTTTGCTCTGTTTACTTCATGAAAAAGCTCAGGTCACACCTTATTTTGATGGTCCAGCTCACCTACAATTGTATAGTGTTGAGTTACCAGGACTGGGAGCGCTTGGTCTGAAGTGATTAAATATGTATGGTGGGAATTTGGCTGTTTTGTGAATTTATCATACTTTCATACTATTTTATACTATTCATAGTCACTTTTGGACTTTGTTGTTTCCATATAGTTCCATATGACCAAAAAGACTGAATTTAATATAAAATTTAGGTGATGCTGTTTGATTTTTTTCCCCCCTCACAGAACATACGGACCTAAATTTTTAGTTGTAGGCAAATGTTGGATGGCAAGTTTACATCTTAAAGACACTAGTGATAACGGATATAACAGATATAACGGATATAGAGTTGAACGTGGTGACAAGGCACAACAAGTCTATGGTAGACCATCAAAATAACGCGTCGCTCGCGCATGCGCCAGAATTTCACACAGACTGCTTTTTCTTGAATTTCTGGGTCTGGCCTGGTGGTTCACTCGCAGGAACACATGACTCACTTCTCTCTCAGTGAATCACAATCTTGAGTCATGGGACCACGAGTGACCCCGTTCCTTCCTTTAATCTTCTCTGGAACTCTGGTCTTGTGCCTCAGATATGAGGAGTAAAACCCAAAGCAGCACAGGAATCTTAGACTAGTAGTTTACGCAACTTCTTGTAAAAATACTTTAAAACATTTTCTCCCATCACCAAGCCATGGTTTGGCATAGGGCCTATTTTGAAGTGAGCACTATATTTTACCCTCCTGGTCTCCCTGTAAGTCTATGGGTGAATGTATGTGGTAGTAAAAATCAATGCCAAGCTTGCTGCAAACAAAACAGAGGCAGATTTTTTTCCCCAGGCAGTTCCCCTTCCAGCTTACTGAGCACAGAAAACTAGAGTGGAAAAACCAACTGCACTGTGGAACTGAAAATGAGAAGTGCTCTTCTTCTATTTATTACAGTCCTTTCCTGGAAGATCTCGCCACATCCAGAAGAAATGAGCACTTTGGACGGGGACAAGGTTCGGCCTGGGGTAAACAGACGGACACTGGAAGCTTTTCAAAACATTTTTCTTAAGTCTAAGCAGCGAAACACACCGTTCATTCATGGACACATAATCAAATTTAGGCGGAGAGGAGACATCACTGCCATCTGAAAGCTACTCAGACCAGCAAGCAGCAGACTCTGAAGCCACGCTGAACACAGGCTTCCGTGGTCTTATCGGCAGGGCTGAAGAAGACGAGGGGTGCGGTTCTTCTGGGTCACACACGCGCCTGCTCGCTCTTTACATCGAAAGCTCTGTAGAGTTTCTGGTCAACAGCCAAACACAGCGAGACTGCGGTAGCTGAACCCAGCTGGGAGGAAGCTGCTTCATGGGGTGGTTAGTTTCATAAGCCGGATCATTTCAGACCCACCACGCCGCAGAAGCTGAACACGAGAAAAGGACACAGAAGGCGAAAGGCGGACGCAGCACGTAGCGTTAACCTTATTTAAGACAGTCTTCCACATTAACGCCACATTTTACTTTACAGACGGACACGAGCCAAGCACAGGTGGAAAACTCCTTCCCGGGATTTTGTTCCGACTGCCCGACCAGCTCTGCTGGTGATTTGGTCTAACTAGAGAAGCCAGGCTGTTGGAACAAAATCCTGGGGAGGATTTTACCTTTCTGGACCTGAGTTTTCCACCTCTGGAGCCAAGCTAGACTCGCCTTTTCGCCCTTTCTGTGGACGTTTGCTCATCATTCAGGCTGGAGTCTCTCCAAACTTACCCAAAATATCAGGCTGAGGATCAGAAGGACGGTCTTCGACGTTATAATCCCGCAGTCCATGGCTGCTGCGCTGAAGGTCCTGCTGTCTCTGAGCAGCGCGTGCGGCTCTGCTACCTTTACAGTAAACCACGGCGCGAGGCGCGTCATACACGCGTTATGCATACGTCACAGGCAGAATCAGCTGCGCGCGGGTCGCTGCGCAGGAGCGCGTGCAGCATGAGCGCCCCCTGTATCACGGGTCACTCCCAGGAGCTAAAGCCGCGGGGCAGCTCTCTCAGCGTGGAGTGGTCACGCAGCTCATGCGGGCAGAGATGAAACTGGCATGGCTAGTTTGACCAGTTGTGAAATGAATATATATAATATTAGTCATATATTAAACATTAATTTAAGTAAGTGACACTGTTTTGATCCCACAAACGGGGAAATTCCACCTCCACATTTAACCCATCTGTAAAGTGAAACACCACATACACACTAGTGAACACACACACTAGGGGGCAGTGAGCACACTTGCCCAGAGCGGTGAGCAGCCCTATCCACGGCGCCCGGGGAGCAGTTGGGGGTTAGGAGTCTTGCTCAAGGACAACTCAGTCATGGACTGTCGGCCCTGGGGATCGAACCGGGAACCTTCCGGTCACAGGGCCAGATCCCTAACCTCCAGCCCACGACTGCCCCCAATTTACTCACATTGCCATGGTTAGATCCTAATGTCAATGCATACTCCTGATCAACGCACAATCCTGGGTTCATGACTATATCATGACCTATGAGGTCAGACACTGATATGAGTACAGACACTGTCTCTGTGGTCATTTGAGCCGAACCTGACCTATATCACATATGCAGTGACTGTGTGTCTTTTTTCTGAATTTCTACAAACACCATTTCATTTTATAGTAAATGAGTTTGGGCTGGTTTATGTTTATGAACAGACGCCTACAGATCAACATAGTAAAGGAGCTCATCTGTGATCCTGAGTTTAAAGCCAGTTTTTATTCAACTTAAACTTTTGGGCGACTTTTCCCTTTCACTCCACTACATTTCAGAGTCTAATATCTGACTTTTTACTCCACTGCACTTTGAGAAATCTGTCGTTCCTTTTGGTTTATGTGTGTATAAAAACACAACATGTCAAAACAAAAGAAACGTGAAGCAAGAACTCTAATCAGGTAGAAATGAATCTTAAACTGAACTTGAAGCTTGTTTGCAAAGAGTTATTTCAGAGCCACTCGGTTCCACCTAATGGGAAAAAAAAGAGGTTACCAAGTGGGACACTGGAGTATTTTCACCTAAAATAAGTTAATGCAGCCAGAGTCTTGGTACAAAAATGATAATAGGACGTAAAAGCCACAATGAATACTTTCGATACTTAAGTACATTTGAAGGCAAATACTTTTGTACTTGTGGATTTTTAAAGGGCGGATTTTGGATGGAGGTTAGGGAACCAGCCCTGTGACCGGAAGGTCGCCGGTTCGATCCCCTCAGCTGACAATCTATGACTGCCTGTGAGTAAGACACCTAACCCCCAATTGCTCCCTGGGTGCCTTGGACAGGGCTGCCCACCACTCTGGGCAAGTACTCTTACTGCCCCCTAGTGTTCACTAGTGTGCATGTATGTGGGTGTTTCACTGCACGGACGGGTTAAATGCAGAGATCTATGTAATAATTTTATAACATCAGTGTCAGACCTCACAAATGCTCTTCTAGATGAATGAACAAAAATTCCCACAGACACACAACAAAATCTTGTTGAAAGTTTCCCAAATGAATGGAATCTGTTGTGGCTGCAAAGAGCCAAATACATGACAGTATTTACAGTCATATCTAAAGACACGATCTGTATTACAAATATTAAGCAAAGCACACCCATATGGATATTCTTTGCTTTGAGTTAGATAGAAATGCCTAGGAGATACCTTTGTTACCAAGATGTACCAGTCAAGATGTTACCAATCACCTTTGTTGCCTTGGTGATGAATGTATGTATTACTATTATGTGGAAATCATCTGAACCCCCCTAGACTTTCTATGTGTACAAGCGCCATCCTACAAACTTCTTTCCTTGCATACTTACAATCCAGGACAGAAGCCCAGAAAGTTTTGTTGATTTTTTTGAGTTCTGTTTTGAGTTTTGAGAGAAAATATGATCAATATATGTTCTTTTCCCTTTTATGCTATTTTCTTAAGGGTCTTAGCCATGTCTACTGTAGAGTTTTAGAAAATGGACTTATATATATATGCCTGATCAGGCATGACATTATGTCTTTGTTTCTACGCTCATTGTCCATTTTAGGACAGTAACACTGATGTGGTGGTGGTGTGTTAATGTGTGTTGTGCTGGTCTGAGTGGATCAGACTCAGCAGTGCTGCTGGAGTTTTTAAACACTGTGTCCAAATCAAATCAAATCAAATTTATTTGTATAGCGCTTTTTTACAACGGATGTTGTCACAAAGCAGCTTTACAGAGTTTCAGAAAAGAAAAAGTTTCAAGAGAACTCTAAGAATGTACAGAATTGGTGGGCAAGCCAGAGGCAACAGTGGCAAGGAAAAACTCCCTCAGAACTGAGGAAGAAACCTTGGGAGGAACCAGGCTCACCAGGGGGGACCCATCCTCCTCTGGTCAAACTACCTACAAGTGATTTTATTACTAATATTAACAGCAGTAATATTGGTATTATGAATAACTAGGAGTCTATGAAAACATCAGCGTAGGGTGGGCAGCTCATCCGAGGTAGGTGGTTGGGGCATGGGCAGCTGGTCTGAAGTAGGTAGCAGGAGGACTCGGCAGTCGGTCGTCCTTCAGTGTCCAGCCGGTCATATGGGTGATTGTGTACTCGGAAAGAAAGTAGGTAAATGGAATTCGTTTTGTTCTATCCATTTGTACATAAACAGGGAATGTGAACATTTCCAGAGTGTGGCTAACGACTCCGGCAGATCTGACTATGACAGCTTAACTGAAAGGAGAGAACCAGAAGGACACACAGACACGGCAGCACTCTGAGACAGTTCGGCATCCCTCCACTCCACCGTTCACAAACCTGAGTGACCGCGTGCGAGCAGCGGGACGACAGCACCAGCGTCTCAGTTTACTATAATTCCCTGTGTCCATGGACCCCTGGATCTGCTACCTTTATCTAAGGGGGGACATTAGCTACCAAAAGCTAAACTGAACAAGTGAGTTTTCAGCCTAGTCTTAAAGATTGAGACTGTGTCTGAGTCCCGAACAGTTTCTGGAAGGTCATTCCAGAGTTTGGGGGCTTTATAAGAAAAAGCTCTTCCCCCAGCTGAAACCTTCTGAATTTTGGGGACTATTAATAATCCAGCGCTCTGGGATCTGAGTGGTCGTGATGGCTCATAATGAGAAATAAGGTCTTGCAGGTACTCAGGAGCGAGACCATGTAGGGCTTTATAAGTCAATAAAAGGATTTTATAATCAATACGGAATTTAATAGGTAGCCAATGAAGTGATGATGGCGCTGGACTGATATGATCAGATGTTCTAGTTTTAGTGAGGACCCTGGCTGCGGCGTTTTGGACTAATTGGAGTTTGTTTAAATTCCTGCTCGTGCATCCTGACAGTAGCGCGTTACAGTAGTCTAGCCTGGAAGTAATAAAGGCATGTACTAGTGTTTCTGCATCACGCAGGGACAGGGCATTTCTGATCTTGGCGATGTTGTGAAGATGTAGAAAAGCTGTCCTAGTGATGCCGCCTGTGTGTTGATCGAATGATAAATCTGAATCTATTATAACGCCGAGATTTTTAGCTGCTGATCCAGGTGTGGCTGGAAAGTCGGCGAGATTTAAGATTAAATCTGGTGATTTACTTCTTGCTAATTTTGGACCCAGAAGGAGAACCTCTGTTTTGTTACTGTTTAGTAGGAGGAAGTTCTGTGACATCCAGCCTTTCACGTCTTTTACACAGTCCTCCATTTTCTTTAACCTGTATTGGTCATCAGGCTTGGCTGATATGTACAGTTGAGTATCGTCTGCATAACAATGAAAGTTTACGCCATGGTTACTTATAACTGTACGGTAACATGTATAGGGTAAATAATAAAGGTCCTAATATAGAGCCCTGCGGAACTCCAAATCTCACTTTTGAATAAGTGGAAGATAAATTGTTTACCCTAACGAACTGATAACGTTCTGATAGGTAAGATCTGAACCATGATAGGGCCGTCCCTGTGACTCCAACCATGTTTTCTAACCTTTCTAAGAGAATATTGTGGTCTATTGTATCAAAAGCCGCGCTGAGGTCAAGTAGCACTAACAGGGATACGCAGCCTTGATCAGAGGCAAGAAAAAGATCATTAGTTATCTTAACTAGAGCCGTCTCAGTGCTATGGTGTGGCCTGAATCCAGACTGGAATTTTTCATATATATGGTTCTTATGTAGATATGAACTAAGTTGTTGGGCCACAGCTTTTTCTAAGATATTAGATATAAACGGTAAGTTAGAAACAGGCCTGTAATTAGACAAAACGGTGACATCAAGATTTGGTTTCTTGATCAGAGGTTTGATAACTGCTAGTTTAAAAGCTTTGGGTACATGGCCCAGACTAAGGGACGAGTTTACTATAGTTAAAATAGGGTTTATAATGGCTGGCAGTACTTCTTTAAGTAATTTTGATGGAATTGCATCGAGTGTGCAGGTTGTGCAATTTGCAGAGGAGATAATCTTCTCTAGCTTCAGCTGTGGGAGGGGGTAAAAGGTTTCCAGACTCTTTTCTACAGCTGTGTTTTGTTCTATATCAGCCAAGTCAGATGGCAGCCAAGCTGGATTTGAATTTGATACTGTGGGTTGAATTTGTTGTCTAATATTATCAATTTTATTATTAAAGAAGTCCATAAAAACTTCACCGGTGAGAGTTGCTGGGATTTCTGGTTCATTACCTGCCTGATTTTGTGTGATTTGGGAAATCACATTAAACAGAACTCTAGGATTATACTTATTATTCTCGATCAGCGAGGCCAGATATGCTGAGCGAGCTTCAGTGAGAGCATTTCTATACACTATAAGGCTGTCCTTCCAGGCAGTGTGGAACACTTCTAGTTTGGTATGATGCCATTTCCGCTCTAATTTCCGAGCTGTTTGTTTTAAGGTCCGGGTTTTATCGTTGTACCACGGGGCGAGCTTTTTCTGCCTTATTCTTTTTATTTTAAGTGGGGCCACATTTTCTAAAGTGGATCGTAATGTATTTTCTAAATAATCGGTTAGTGAATCTAGTTCCATTGGATCTGATGGAGTGGAGACTGGGGTTGATAACTCTGGGAGATTTCCTATAAATTGTAGGGCGGTAAAAGGTTTTATTGTGCGCTTTGTTGAATGAGTCCACTCACTGTCCACCTTGTAGATGTAAAGTCAGAGATGATAGCTCATGTCCTGCTGCACAGTCTGTGTTGGTCATCCTCTAGTCCTTTAACAGTGGTCACAGGACGCTGCCCACAGGACGCTGTTGGCTGGATGTTTCTGGTTGGTGGACTATTCTCAGTCCAGCAGCGACAGTGAGGTGTTAAAACTCCAGCAGCACTGCTGTGTCTGATCCACTCAGACCAGCGTAACACACACTAGCACAGTAGCTGAGAATGATCCACCACCCAAACAGTACCTGCTCTGTGAGGGTCCATGGGGGTCCTGACCACTGAAGAACAGGGTAACAGAGTATCAGAGAAACAGATGGACTACAGTCTGTAACTGTAGAACTACAAAGTGCTCCTATAAAGTAAGTGGAGCTGATAAACTGGACAGTAAGCTTAGAAACAAGGAGGTGGTCATAATGTTATGCCTGATCGGCTTCAGTGGCTACAGCCTAGATCCTCGACCAGCAGGGGGCCCCACAAGTATTAGCAAATGGGATAATAGTAAAAGACACTGGAAAGCATTAATAGAGGTTTGTCCTTCTATATTATCCATAGTTTCACGTGGAATTTATTATACATGCCATTACATGCTTAATACAGTCTTTATGAAAACCATTTGATCTAATAAACCACTATACTTTTTTGGCTTTATGGCCATTAGTCAGCCAGCTTTAGCCTAAATTCATTTTACAAAGTCCACAAAAGTTGGAACAATGGTTAAAATGCACAAAGACATGCAAAAAAAAGCACAAAGACACGTTATGTAATGTTTTATCTTATCAACTTATTTGTTTTTGTGTAAATATATGTGAAATTGATGCCCTCAACATGTTCCAAAAATTTAGGGATAATTTAAGACCAACAACATTTTGAAATGTTCAGAAACACCTTAAACAGGTGATGCAATCATGCTTAGGTATAAAAGAAGCATCCAAGAAAGTCCTGGTCATTTATGCATCAGCAATGTTCTTAAACCAGTAGTTTAAGAATAACATTCTTTAGCGTGCAACTGCAAGGATGTTTTTCCCCTTCTATAGTGTTTAATCACCATTTTTCATCCCTCAGGCATCAAACACTGGCACACCTCTCTGAGGACTATCACTACATGGGCTCGGGAATCTTCTTCTTGTTCTTCTTCTTCTTCTTCTTTCGGCTGCTCCCTTGGGGTGACGTGGCTGAACTTGGGGAGATTGAAGACGAGCCGTGCTGCAGGATTCTGGATAAAGTACAGAGGCTTGATGGCCGCATGGAAAGACCAGCCAAGAGCAAGTTGCAGTAGTTAAGTCTTGAGATGACCAGAGACTGCACTAACACCTGGGCGGCCTCTTGAGTGAAAAACAAACAAAACAACCCCAAAAGTTTAAAAAGTAAAACGTAAAAATGATTGTTATTATTATTATTATTATTATTATTATTATTATTATTATTATTATTATTATTATTATTGTGTTTTTGTACATTCTCAAAGTTACACTAATCCCTTTTTTCTGGTTTTATTAGCATTTCACATACTTTTCAAATCATATTTGTTCTTAACCATAACCTTAGCTCTCTTAAAAATGATGTATTGACTACATAAATTGGTTTTATGTGTTTTATTCTGATGTAAATGTGTTAAATGGTCTTGTGGTCCTTTGGAGATCAGCATCGTCGTGATAAATGTGTTGGTGTGTTTCCAGGGGTGTGATACACAGACAGACTTAGCCCAGGGCTCCAGGATGTCTTACTACAGCTGCGGTGATAAAACCCCATATGATCTGCTATAAGGATGCATTCAGTCTGTGTCATGTGACTGGCTGTGTGGGAGTATGAGAAAAGGGTGAGAGGGCAGAACGAATGAAAACCTTTATTGTTGCAATATTATTTACAATTACACTATTGGTTATAGTTACACTTTTTAACATTAAAGACACCTTATGCTTCATTAAAAGATAGATATTCGGTTTACTGCTTAAATAAAACACAGTAACACTTGATACTATTTATATGTTAATTAAGAATGTCACAAGATCCCCCTAGGCTCGGCCCTGTTATCCCAGTCATCGGTTTTATCCATCTGTAATAGTCCTCTTGTGTAAGTAACCCTTGTATTTGTTAGGTCTTGTGCTTGTTCTTGCCAATATGAGTTTGCTGGATATCCCATTCCAAAATATCTGGCATTAATATGTAGTTAGCCCCCCTTTGTAGCTATAATCACCCCACTTGGGAAGGCTTTTTACAACTTTTTGGCATGTTGGAGTTTGTGCCCATTCAGCCAACAGACAATTGGTAATATCAGACACTAATGTTGCACTAGAAGGCCTGGCTCTCAATCAACCTTCCAATTAATTCATTGGGTTTTTCCAGTGGCTCTGGGCGGGCCACTGGAGTTCCACACCAAATTTGTCAAACCATGTTTTTTTAGACCACACTTTGTGGATAGGAGCACAGTCATGCTGTAAAAAGTCTCTCCCCAAACTGTGGCCACAAAGTTGGAAGCATACAATTGTCTCAAACGTCTTTTTGTCTATAATGCCTGTATGCTGCAGCATCAACATTACCCCATATTGAAACTAAGGGGCTGAGCCCTAACTCACTGAAAAACAGGCCATTATCCCTCCTCCACCAAACTCTGCTGTTGCATGTAATGTTCTCCTGGATTCCACCAATCCCAGGTTTGTTCAGCAGACTGCCAGACAATGAAGTGCGGTTCCAGAGAACACTATACCACTGCTCCAGAGTCTAGTGGTGGCGTGTTGCGAGTTTGTGTAGCTGTTGTTACCCCTAGACACTTCCTTCTTGTTCTTTCGGCTGCTCCCTTTAGGGGTCACCACAGCGGATCATCTGCCTCCATCTTGCTCTATCCACTGCCTCCTCTACTTTCACACCAACCATCTCCATGTCCACCTTCACTACATCCATAAACCTTCTCTGAGGTCTACCTCTTCTCCATCTACCTGGCAGCTCCATCTCCAACATTCTTTGCCCAATATATCCACTATTCCTCCTCAACACATGTCCAAACCATCTCAACCTGGCCTCTCTGGCTTTATCTCCAAACTGCTCCACCTTCACTGTCCCTCTGATCTGCTCATTTCTAATCTTGTCCATCCTTGTCACTCCCAACGAAAATCTCAGCATCTTCATCTCCGCCACCTCCAGCTCAGCCTCCTGTCTTTTAGACAGAGCCACAGTCTCCAAACCACCCATCATAGCAGGACGCACTGCTGTCTTGTAGACCTTCCCTTTCACTCTTGCTGCTATCCTTCTGTCACACATCAGCCCTGACACCCGTCTCCACCCACTCCATCCTGCCTCCACCCTCTTCTTCACCTCTCTTCTACACTGTCCATTGCTCTGGATGGTTGACCCAAGATATTTGAAGTCATCCACCTTTACGACCTCTACTCCTTGCATCTTCACCTTTCCACCTGCCTCCCTCTCATTCACACACATGTATTCCGTCTTGTCTCTACTGACCTTCATTCCTCTCCTCTCCAGTGCAAACCTCCACCTCTCCAGATTCTCTTCCACCTGCTCTCTACTCTCACAACAGATTACAATGTCATCTGCAAACATCATGGTCCATGGAGCCTCCTGCCTGACCTCATCTGTCAACCTTTACATCACCATTGCAAACAAGAAGGGGCTCAAAGCTGATCCCTGATGTAACCCCACCTTCACCTTGAAATCATTTGTCACTCCAACTACACACCTCACCACTGTCTCACTATCCTCATACATGTCCTGCACCACCCTAACATACTTTTCAGCTACACCTGACTTTCTCATACAGTACCACAGTTCCTGTCTTGGCACCCTATCATCTGCCTTCTCTAGATCCACAAAGACTCAATGTAGCTCCTTCTGACCTTCTCTGTACTTCTCTACCAACACTCTCAATGCAAAAACTGCATCTGTGGTGCTCTTTCTGGGCATGAAACCAAACTGCTGCTCACTGATCTGAACCTCTCGCCTTAGCCATGCTTCAACAACTCTTTCCCATACCTTCATGGTGTGGCTCATCAACTTTATACCTCTGTAGTTACTGCAGCTCTGCACATCACCCTTGTTCTTGAAAATGGGGACCAGTACACTGCTTCTCCACTCATCAGGCATCCTCTCACTCTCCAGGATTTTGTTAAACAACCTGGTTAAAAAGTCCCCTGTCTTCTCTCCTAAACATCTCCATACCTCCACAGGTATGTCATCTGGACCAACTGCCTTTCCATTCTTCATCCTTTTTAAAGCTGCCCTCACTTCCACCTCACTAATTCTCTGCACTTCCTGATCCACTATCTCTCCCCCCCCCCCCCATTCTCCTCCTCTCTCTCTCGTTTTCCTCATTCATTAGTTCTTCAAAGTTCTCCTTCCATCTACTCAACACTCTCTGTTCACTCACTAGTACATTTCCCTCTCTATCCTTTATCAGCCTAACCTGCTGTACACCCTTTCCAGCTCTATCTCTCTGTTTAGCCAAACGATACAAGTCCTTTACTCCTTCTTTACTGTCCAGCCTCTCATACAGCTCATCATAGGCCTGAGCCTTTGCCTTTGCCACCATTCTTTTCGCTATGCCACTAGCCTCACAGAACTCCTGCCTACTTCCTTCATCTCTCTGGTTATCCCACTTTTTCTTAGCTGCCTTCTTCTGAATACTCTCCTGGACTTCCTCATTCCACCACCAACTTTCCTTGTCTTCTTTCCTCTGACCAGACAAAACACCTAACACCATGGTAGCCACTAACTTGTTTTATCTGCTTACCTCCACTTACTGATGTAGTATTTCGTACTTTGTACTGTATTTTTAAATGCTAACACTTTTACTTCTCCCTGCTTTTCCCTCAGTTCCATTTGAGTCGTTAAGGTTTAGTTGCTTGTTGGGGTTTCATTGTATCATCTTGTTGAGGTGGTTCAGCTCCTGTTTTACCTCTTTGTTCCTCACATCTCTCACTTTGGAGCTTTAATATTTTATTTTAGATGCTAAAGGGAATACAAAGCTAAGAATATAGTCTTCAGTTCCTAAGCTGAGAGATTCTGGATGTACTGAGCTTGACTGGACCTTTCCAAGTTACTCATTACTTCTGTATATAAATGAGCACAAGGTAATATTATTATTATTTTATATATAAAAGCTTACATTAATATGCTATGTTCAGATGTATGTTAGATATCACTGTTGTCAGAAGAAAACCTCGTATCTCCAAAATTAGAACTTTACAGGAGAAAGAAAAAACATACTGTAGTTTTAATGCAAGTCAAAGGAACCAGACGTCTTTCCAAGTCATTTTGGGCCATTTCTTTTGCTCCATTCAACATGAAATTTACACACAATGTAAAGGACAACAGGTCCTTTGAAATGATGTCAAAAACTGCCAAAAACTCAAAAATGGATATACGAGGTTTTCTTCCTCCGATAGCAGCGATATGCTTTTGTGTGTATTGCAAGAAGGAGTTATTTATTCCATTCTGTCAGTCATATCAGTCAGCCTGGGATGGGGCATCATATTGAAATGATTTACTCACCTAACCAATTTCACTTCCTTTTTTCTAATTTTATCAGCATGTGTGCGTGTGAATGGAACAGTTTCATGAAGTCACCATACATTTTGAAACTGTAAGTATAAACATGAAACACGGAAACTCAGACACTTAGAGAGCATAACATGCTTTATGTTAAAACCAGTAATGTCTTAAAATGCGTTACTAACATCTATTAAACGTTACTAAAGTTACTATGCAAATTTCCCCCAGTGGGATAATAACAGTCTATCTTATCTATCTAATTTTAAAGGTTTATAAGGTCTTGTCCAGTGAATTTAATATACCTGATGTAAAGTGAAAACCAATAATGCCTTAGTAACGCATCACAAACATCTATTAGACATTACTAAAGGTTTATAAGGTCTTGTCCAGTGAATTTAATATACCTGATGAAAAGTGAAAACAAATAATACCTTAGTAACACATCACAAGCATCTATTAGACATTACTAAAGGTTTATAAGGTCTTGTTCAATGAATTTTAAGTTGATTCAGTGATGACCAAAAATGTACCAGCACAGTACCTTTATTTCTAACAGTATATTACAGTTTTATAACAGTTTTCCCTCATAGGCTTTACCTTTTACGTACCTTTTATGCATTTAAATAAACGCTTTGCATTATTTTAAGTATGGCTTAGTCTACTGAACTATCCAAAGAATGCTGGATAAAGTAACAACCAAATTGCATTTCTACATAACAGAATAAATGTAAAGTCATTCAGAAGGGGTTTGAGGTGAAATGCTCCAGTCTAAGAAACTCACCAACTCAGAATATTAGTCACAATGGTGGTGAAAGGAGCAAGACATCTGAAGTTTTTAATGCTTATAAAAGCTCCCTCACAGAAATGATCACATAAAATGGTCACAACTACTCTGACTGACATCTGAGGCATTGTTTTTGTCATAAGCCTTTGGCCTGAAATATATATATATATATATATATATATATATATATATATATATAATAGTAGAGAAAGAAAACTTATGTTTTCAGATTTACCACTATTTTACCATCATCACCATTACAAAGTCATAACTCTGAAAAGGACAGCAGGTCATTCTGGATGGTAAATAAAATGGTTCTATTTGTGTTGTAGACATTGTGACCCCTGGTTCCCATCATCACCACCCCTGTAAAGAAATTAAAAGTTGGTAAGTTTCTCTATAATGCGCCATTTTACGTCAAACCACTCTGAATGAGTTAGAAATTTTGAAAAGCTGCTGGAATTTCCCTTTAACCGTCAGACATGAGTAATTGGGCGAGGTCATTCTGGGTCGGTTCACAGCCAACAGATCTGGAATCAAAGATAAGCCACTGAGAGGTTCAGGGGGAAAAGTCTTTCATGTAGACAACTTCAATATAGCGTCCCCTAAAGATTTAAGCTCATATTGAAGGAAGAAAGATGAGTGCTAGTGCTCAAAGTGTCTTAAATAAAGTGAAAAAGAGTTTATCTTTGTAGATTTTGCAATATTAAACTATGAGGTTATTCTACTATTTCAATAAAGCAATTATATGAACTAGTACAGTCGTACAGGCTCATTTAAAGACAAATTTATTAGTATTTTTAGAATTCTTAGCATTATTCCATTGAGCAGACCATCTCAGACCTTGTCTTCTGACAAGACATCAGCTTCTCACACCATTTTAGATGAAAAGCTGAAAATACAAAACACTCAAAAAAGACTATATATCAGTGTAAAATAATACTACTGTCCTTTTCATAAATTACTATGACTTTGTAATGCTGGAAAATATCAAAGACAAGTAGTTATGGACAAGAACAGCATCTGTTAGAAGACATGTGTTTTTGTCTGAGTGAAAAATCAGTTAAAATTCAGATTTGAAATTTAAAAAATCCAATTTCATGATGGAGAATTTTGCTTATACCCATTTCTCTCTGTTTAAGATAAAAGTCACCCTGGGGAAAATGTTCTGCAAGCATTTTAGAGCTAAACAGCAGCATGCCATCAAGTTAATGAGCGAGTGATGAGTGAATTTTATACACTTGCACAGGACAAACCAAGAATGAAATGATCAGTAAGAAAGAGGTATTGTATATATGGTAGTGTAGATGTGTGTAGATGTATAAGATGGTTTATTTGGTTGTCTGATGCTTTTGAAAGAAAATAATAGCCTTTTTTCACAGGAAGGAAAACACAACTTGTTTTACACGTACGAAAAAGGCGCTCAAGCCGGTGGTAGAGTCTACACGGTTCTCATCCTATCTTTATTAGCAGCTGGAGGAGTCTTCTTCTCACTATCTTCATCCACACAGCCCTGCTAACGCACCGTACTACGACAGTCACGGTCATGTCTGAGGCAGCCCTGGCTCCAGCAGCAGCTCCTGCTAAAACGCCGAAGCGACGGTCTACGAAGACCAAAAGGGTTGGACCATCGGTCTCTGATCTGATCCTAAAGGTCGTGTCTGCAAACAAAGAGCGCAAAGGCACCTCCCTGGCTGCTCTGAAGAAAGGCCTGGCCACTTCTGGCTACGACGTGGTCAAGAACAGCTTTCGTGTTAGACTGGCCGTCAGACGCTTGATCGCCAATGGTAGTCTAGTGCAGACCAAAGGCACAGGTGCATCTGGATCATTCAAAATAGGCCAGAAAGCAGCAAAGAAGAAGAAAGCTGTTAAGAAGGCAAAGAAGCCGAGGGCAAAGAAAGCCAAGAGGACACGGGCAAAGAAACCGGCAGCGGCCAAGAAGTCTCCAAAAAAGACCAAGAGAAAGACGAGGAGTCCCAAAAAGGCCAAAAGACCCGGGACCAAAAAGACCAAGAGCCCCAGAAAGACCACACGCAGAACCAGAGCTCCAGCTAAACAGCAGGGAGTGTGAGGGACCGGACAGTGACTATCCTGGCACCTGATGTTGGGTGACTCTGCTCGATTCACACTTTGTGCAACCCATGGTTAAACATCTGGATTTGCTCATTTATTAAACTACAAACTGGCGTTCTGCATGTTCAAGGTTTAATAAAGAATTCATTATGATTTGAAACTTATGAACTTACTGTGATGTTTTGTCTGTGTGCATACAAATTGTAGAGTAATAATAATTGAAGAATGTTGCTGCACTATTTAAAAGCATTTCACATCTAGTTGACCAATGAAATAAGTACTAAATTAAACAAGTAGAAACTTGGTTTTGGTATAACAGTGATGATATAGAAAACAGTACAGTATGAAGATAAAGATAAACAACAACATAAATACTAATCAATACTGTAACCCCACGTTCCTGCAAAAATGTTATTTTCTGCCAAGTCAAAACAATCTAAACATGGCTTTATTACTGACCAAATCATAACCACACATGCCTAGAGTTAAGATAATATTTTAAAAGCTTTTGTGATGACATGTTTGTTTGTTCGTTTGTTTATTTTTCCATGGTGCTTACATTTTAAACAGCTGTAGTTGTTGTGAAAGTGCAGTGTATGTTAGTATTGAGATAATGGCGGTACAAGGAGTAAGCTGTATAAAACTGATAGATGAGTGACTTGGGGCCAGTCCCAAATTCCTCCCTCAACAATCTGCATTCACTGCCATGGACACTCCAAGTAAGTGTCACTCCCTCCAATTCCCTCCAAAAGAGTGATCATGTTTTGTTGTTTTTAACATGAATACAGGATATAAACACTGGAGTTAGATCGCTCTGTGAAATGACTCTTGTTACTCATCGCTTGAAAGCACACCTCAAAATAAAAGCAGAAGTTGGAGTGTCAGATCAAGACACCTTAGACTCTAAAATAAAAGTCTACTTATAGGGTAGTTCTGCCTCGCACTCCAGACATACCGTACTTTCATTTTAATATTTATCATCTCATAAATGTCTGGCACAACAGAAAAACAGACTTTAATTTTCTGAAACACTGTTGAAATGATCCAGTCTTTAAACACAATCACCACATCAGTTAAAGGTGCAGTGTGTAAGATTTGGTGGCATCTAGTGGTGAGGTTGCAAATTGCAATAAACTGAATAGCCCTTCCTTCACCTCTCCCTTTCGACTCTTTGACAATGAGATTCACTTGTTGTTTTGTTTTTTTTTTGTGGTAAATGATAAGTATCCTCTATTTGTCAAAATTTGGGGTCTCAACCTTCTCACAACACAAAACAGTTAGCCAGCACTGGGAGAAACCACTGATTCTTTTTATTTTGACGTCTTCCAACTGGTGCTACCAAACTGAAATGGCTGCTTCAGTGTGAAAATGTGAAAAGCACTCTCTAGAGCCAGTGTTTGGTTTGTCTGTTCTGGGCTACTCCTGAAACATGGCTTTATAGGAGGAGGACCTGCTGGATATTACACACTGCACCTTCAATGTCGTGCACCTTCAGTCACAACTGCCTCAAAATGTTTAACTCATGTTTCATTGTCAAGCAATTCAAAAAAGCAATATAGGATGAAACTAGTTGCTCTACTTTATCTGATGTTCCACTTTAGCTGAACTCATGCTACATTGCTGTCATCTCGTTTGGTCAGTTCTGGTGGTCAGTCAGACAAGTTGAACATCCATGAGAGGTGTCCTTTTCATAAGTCCTCCTTTATTATTTTGTGGGAAGTTGCACTGTCAGAGAACCAACTTGTGATTTTAACCTTACTTATAATGACATTAAGAAAATTTACTCTTACACAAATGACTTCCAACTTGACTTTAGAAATTGTAAGCGGTCACTTTGTTCAGAGCTGGTTTTGACCTGTTGGTCATACCGACCCAGTGCAGCACGCGGTTCAACGTCAGCGCAGCAGCGTAAAACTTTGGGAGAGTCTGTTCAACATAAATGATGAACTAACCTAACTTTGTGTAAATAGAGCTCAATATAGAAATATGTCCACATATGCAGTCGAGACTGACGCGGCTTTTTTCTGAATTTCTACAAACACCATTTCATTTTATAGTAAATGAGTTTGGGCTGGTTTATGTTTATGAACAGACGCCTACAGATCAACATAGTAAAGGAGCTCATCTGTGATCCTGAGTTTAAAGCCAGTTTTTATTCAACTTAAACTTGGAACTAAGTTGTAAATAAATCTGAAACTGAAACTTTGCTTGTGTGTAAAAAGTGATTTCAGAGCCACTCGGTTCTCCCTGATGGAAACTGTTTACCTTCAGTGTTTTGTGCTTCTGATCATTTTAATAGACGTCAGCGTCACTAATTAATGACGCTCTATTAAAAGACTGGTTTACCAAGAGAGACGCTGGAGGACTTTCACCTGAAATGAGTTCATGAAGCCAGTCTTGTTATAAAAATGATAACAGGACATCAGAGCCAGAATTACTCTTTTAGTACTTTTACTTTATACTTAAGTACATTTGAAGGTAAATACTTTAGTACTTTTACTCAAGTGGAGGTCTAAAGGGAGGAACTTCTACTTTTACTGGAGGAATATTTTACCTTGGGAGTCTCGACTTTAACTCAAGTATATGATCTGTGAACTTCGTCCAGCTCTGATTATGCAGTCTGTGCAACGTGACTGAAAGCTGACGCACTCGTCTTAGAAAAGTTAGCACGTTTTCTTTGTACAGACCTGAAATACAGAACTATGAAACAAGGAAGTAAAACCTCATTGTCGGCTTGTGGAAAACAGCAGACCTAATCATGTTGCAGTTCAGTAGTTGCCAGGGTCAGACAACAAAACAGATTAAAACTTTGATGGAAAGTTGAGAATTTTCATCTTCTGTCGATTTGCTATCAATACTCTCCAAGCAGACAAAAAGTCAGAGAATGCACGTTCATTTAACTCCATTTCAGTTCTTCATTTTTCAGAAGATATTTCTGAGAAGATTAGATATAAACTGATCTATTTGGGAAACTATCAGATAAACAGTACTTTCTTCTTTGAGAGGAATCCAACACTACTCTCACTTCAGATCTGAAAAAATTCTCACGTTTCCGTGCGTCCTTCGCACTGTGAGTCTGAAAGGATGTTAAAAGAAGCCATTATTAAAAAACGGAAAAAGAGAAAAACAAAGCTGCTTTTGTTCTCAGAAGAAAAGGCTGAGCACCTCAGAGTCCAGACCTCAAGATCACTGAATGTGTTTGGGATTACTTGAATCATGAAAGGAAGAAAATGCAACCAACTTCTAAAACTGAACTTTAGAGATGTGGAAAAATATTCCTGTAGATTAAAAAAACTAAAAATGCAAAGGGTGTCCAGTGTTTTCTGGTATTTCATATGAATCCTGCCTTTAATGGCCATTTTGACTTTTAAATTAGGGTGGTCTCTGACTCTGACTCTGCACAGGACTACATTTACATATTGGTGCTGACACAAACACACACACACACACACACACACACACACGTACACACACACACACACACACAAACACACACACACACACACACACACGTACACACACTATTCAATAAACAATTTGTATAATTTAACTATTGGAATTTGTTTAAACAGCTTACATTAAGAGTTAACTAAGTGTACAAAAGCGTTAGTGCCTTCCAGTTGTTAACATAACCATATCATTCTATGACTTGGGGGTAGATTACTGACAAGGCCAGTCTGCCAGAGGCCTCAGGGTGGCTTGGACAACAAATCCCAAAGTAGCTCAAATACATGGGACAATGCACTGCACATATTAAAACTATGAAGAAACACCCCATCAAAATATAGAAATGATTAAATGAATTTTGACATCATGACAAATTTATGTTTAGACATAAAACATCTGCACAAAAAGCACAAATTGTTCAAATAAAAAAGAAACAATTTGATTTGCTCCACAAGCACAACATTAACAACTTTTTAATCTCACTTTAATTTTTTTTATTTATTTAGTGCTTGGGTTGGATCCAGTATGTTAAATGCCTTCACAGGGATGTGAAAAAACAAAGCAAAAGGGAACTTTAAACCCACCGAAAAACCTTTGTTAAAAACAGGAAGTGGTTCAAGGTCTTATGGCCATATATGTATCTAATGTGAAGTGAAACTGATGGGGAAGTGATTTAAAAGTTTTCATACAGCTTTTGATAGCCGGCCCATCATGTGAGAAAAAGTGCATAAGCCTAACACACTGTTGACTAAGATCAGTCGTTCCTGGCAGTCATGGGCTCCATATGCTTCTCTCTGTTGAGTATCTTTGCACTCATCAGTACCTGTGATCTCCATCCACTCAGTCGTCCTAGCAATGGACTTCGTGAGTGCCGCAAAAACCTTAGTTCACCGGCCCTGGAGGTCCTCCCTGGGGGAGGCTGGGACAACCTGCGCAACCTTGATATGGGGCGAGTGATGAACATGAGCTATTCCCAGTGCCAGACCTCCGAGGATGGCATCTACCTCATCCCAGACGAGGTCTTCGTCATCCCACAGAAAGTGAGCGGAGTGGAGATGAACTCTGAGATCATCAGTTCATGGCTGGAACAGAAAAGCACCACTTCAAGCTCCATTAACGCAGATGTGTCCTTCTTCTCTGTGCTCAATGCCAAGTTCTCCGCTGAGAACAAACGCATGAAAACTCATCAAGTGAAAGGAAATTCTGTCACAGCACGAGTACAGGTAAGACCAAATAAAAATACCTGAATTAAAACAAAACCATTTTGGTCATTTTAAGATGCATTTTTGAATAAAGAAGAAAATTTTCCCCATTTATCATGCCTGCTGCAGAAAATGTCACAATAACCAGCAAAATCTTTGGCTTAATAGAGCAAGAAGTATTATAAAATGCTCAGTTCTCAATAAATAATAATAAGTCCAGTAAGACCATTTTTATTTGCCTCCTGAATCAGTTTTCACACACAGGTAAAAAAAACTTTGCTTTAACCATTAACCTGGGTTATGGCTATTATAGTGATGAAGAATAAACAAAAACTGAATAAACAATCATGGAAACAGTAACAGGACAAGCTCTTCAGTGTTCAATAGTTGTCTTTTTTGTACAATTTTCAGCATTCAGCGTGTCCACTCTTTGCCTTTGATACAGCTTCCCTTGGTTTTGATACAGCTTTCCATCTGCTTAAAATTTTCAAAGAAATCTGCAGGGATATTTTTCCTAAGCTGAAAAGCTCAGCCTTTGAAGCTGGTTACATTTTCCACTTCTCACAATCCAAATAATGCGAAACAAATTCAGTGAGGTTGAGGTCTAGACTCAGTGAGATCAGTCTTTTGTTCTAAGAACAGCAGCAGCTTCTTTGATATATTAGCAAATTTTCCTCCTTTTTGCCCATTTTCTTTTCTTAGTAAAAACGTCTTGACAGCTATATATATACACTGCTCTATATATATATATATACACTATATATATATATATATATATATATATATATATATGTATATATATATATATATATATATATATAAACTGCTCAAAAAAAATAAAGGGAACACTTAAACAACACAATATAACTCCAAGTAAATCAAACTTCTGTGAAATCAAACTGTCCACTTAGGAAGCAACACTGACAATCAATTTCACAGCTGTTGTGCAAATGGAACAGACAACAGGTGGAAATTATTGGCACTTAGCAAGACACACTCAATAAAGGAGTGGTTCTGCAGGTGGGACCACAGACCACTTCTCAGTACCTTTCTGCTTTCTGGCTGATGTTTTGGTCACTTTTGAATGTTGGTGGTGCTTTCACACTCGTGGTAGCAGGAGACGGACTCTACAACCCAGACAAGTGGCTCAGGTAGTGCAACTCATCCAGGATGGCACATCAATGTGAGCTGGGGCAAGAAGGTTTGCAGTGTCTGTCAGCGTAGTGTCCAGAGGCTGGAAGCGCTACCAGGAGACAGGCCAGTACACCAGGAGACGTGGAGGAGGCCGTAGAAGGGCAACAACCCAGCAGCAGGACCGCTACCTCCACCTTTGTGCAAGGAGGAACAGGAGGAGCTGCCAGAGCCCTGCAGAATGACCTCCAGCAGGCCACAAATGTGCATGTGTCTGCACAAACGGTTAGAAACCGACTCCATGAGGATGGTATGAGGGCCCGACGTCCACAGATGGGGGTTGTGCTCACAGCCCAACACCGTGCAGGACGCTTGGCATTTGCCAGAGAACAGCAGGATTGGCAAATTTGCCACTGGCATCCTGTGATCTTCACAGATGAAAGCAGGTTCACACTGAGCACATGTGACAGACGTGACAGAGTCTGGAGACGCTGTGGAGAGCGATCTGCTGCCTGCAACATCCTTCAGCATGACCGGTTTGGCAGTGGGTCAGTAATGGTGTGGGGTGGCATTTCTTTGGAGGGCCGCACAGCCGTCCATGTGCTCGCCAGAGGTAGCCTGACTGCCATTAGGCACCGAGATGAGATCCTCAGACCCCTTGTGAGACCATATGCTGGTGCGGTTGGCCCTGGGTTCCTCCTAATGCAGGACAATGCTAGACCTCATGTGGCTGTAGTGTGTCAGCACTTCCTGCAAGATGAAGGCATTGAAGCTATGGACCGGCCCACCTGTTCCCCAGACCTGAATCCGATTGAGCACATTTGGGACATCATGTCTCGCTCCATCCACCAACGCCACGTTGGTGCTTTAGTCCAGGTCTGGGAGGAGATCCCTCAGGAGACCATCTGCCACCTCATCAGGAGCTGCCCAGGCGTTGTAGGGAGGTCATACAGGCACGTGGAGGCCACACACAATACTGAGCCTCATTTTGACTTGTTTTAAGGACATCACATCAAAGTTGTATCAGCCTGTCGTGTGTTTTTCCACTTTAATTCTGTGTGTGACTCCAAATCCAGGCCTCCACTGGTTAAAAAATTTGATATCCATTGATGATTTTTGTGTGATTTTTTTTGTCAGCACATTCAACTTTGTACAGAACAAAGTATTTAATGAGAGTATTTCATTCATTCAGATCTAGGATGTTTTCATTTGAGTGTTCCCTTTATTTTTTTGAGCAGTGTATGATGTATGAGCAGTGTAAGAATGGGGTGATCTGTTCTTTTACTTTGGCAGCTGCATTCTGAATCAGCTGAAGATGTTTGCTTGTCTTTTCACTCCAGTGAGGAGACCATTACAGTAATCAATCATGCTAGAAATAAAGGCGTAGATGAGGTTCTCCAGCCAAGTGGATCTGAGTATCATGTGCATAGTTGTGGTAAGATATCCAATAGTTGTGTAGTGTCTGGCCAAGAGGCAGCATATATAAATACAAAGAGAATGGCCCAAGAACTGAACCCTGGGGGACAGCACAGGTCACTGACACTCCCTCAGAAATATTATTTTCTATTACCAGAAAGTAGCCCCTTCCTTGCATGCATGTACTAAACCATTTTAGTAGAGTTCCTGCGAGCCTAACTCTGCTCTCAAGTTTATCTATGAGAATTTTATGGTCAAGGGTATCAAAGATGGTATCATCATATTGTGTTGTCATCTCACAGTGAAAGGATTAACAAAAACACTAGTGGATTGTTTCAGATCTGATTTTCTCCTCTTCCTCAAAGATGAAAGCTCTAAGTGCTCTTTATCTGATGACTGCAGTTTTGGTGGCCTTGCTCGGTTGTTAGGAGTCCCATTTCCTCTAAATCTTTTAATTTTTTGAAATCCACTTTTCTAAAAATTTTCCTTTGAATTTCTCCTTCCTTTATGCAAGTGGAATATCTTGTATCTAATGTCCTTAGAAATATCTCTTCAAAAAAATTAATAACTTGTACTATATGACTGTGAAGTGAAAATTAAAGAATTAAAATGAAAAGTCTCTGATTTTTGTACAGTGCTGTCAAAAGATTTCATAGCCCTTCTCCTCTTTTCTTTCCTCAGGTGCGTAATCATCTGTACACTGTTAAGGTGTTTCCTGATTTCACTCTGGACTCCCGCTTTGCCCGTCAGGCAGAAGAAATTGCAGATGCCATCGAGAACAACCAAACTCGCCAAGCAAATTATCTGTCAGAGAAGATGATTCTTGATTACGGCACGCACGTCATCACAAGTGTTGATGCTGGTGCCACGTTGGTGGAGGAGGACTACTTAAAATCCTCTTATGTTTCTGATGCAGAGTCCTCCCAGTCTTCTGTTTCAGCATCAGCTGGTGCTAACTTTTTTAACAAAGTGAAGTTTGACATAGGTGGTAAGGAATCTCAAGAAACATCTGAAACTCGGAGCTACCAGGGGAACATTACATACTCCATAACACTAAGTCATGGTGGGGCTTTGTTTTTTCCTGGTATAACTTTACAGAAATGGCAAGAGAGCACACTCAACAATCTGGTAGCTATTGACCGTAGTGGACTACCACTCCACTATTTTCTCAATCCATCAGTGTTTCCAGACCTTCCACGTCCAACAGTAAATAAAGTAGCTCTGTTTGTGAGTCAGGCCATAGATCGCTACTACAAAATTAACACCCACCCTGGATGTGTGAAGCCAGACTCCAAAAATTTCAATTTCCAAGCTAACTTAGATGATAATTCCTGTGAAGGTCCCAGCACCAACCTTAGCTTTGGTGGAGTTTACCAGCAGTGCACTCCACTGACATCAGATGGAAATGTAATCTGCCAGGAGCTCGCTGAGAAAAACCCAGCCACTGGCTCATATTCCTGTCAGCAACCATACACTGCTACCCTACTGCGCTCAGAAACACAGGAAAGGCCATACAATAACTATGAGTGTCATAGGCATTGTCATTCGTGTTGGTTGCTTTTTCACTGCTGTAAAGACATCTGTGGAAATGTGTACTATGTTCGGCGTGCACGCATTGACACCTACTGGTGCTCCACTAATGGAGTGGCTCCAGAATTCTCTGGGTATCTCTTTGGAGGTCTATATGGACCCTCCTTGCAAAACCCATTAACCAAATCCAAATCTTGTCCTCCAAATTTCTTTTCTCAGAAATTCTTGTCAAATGGCTTTATGATATGTCTGAGCAACGACTACGAAACAGCAACCAGGTTCTCTGTACCATTTGGAGGTTTCTTTAGCTGCCAGTCTACCAACTCGCTTGCAGGAAGCCAGTCTCGCTGCCCACCACAGTTCAGTCAACATCTTGCCGCCATAAGCGATGGATGCCAGATACTGTACTGTGTTCAGTCAGGTGTTTTCACTGGAGGCGAGTTATTGCCCATCCACCTTCCACCTTTCATAAGACCTCCAGTGATTGGTATGATAGCCACAAACACTGTAGCTGTGATGACTGAAGGTGACCGGGCCTGGGTGAGAGTCAAAGACACAAAAATGTGGAGGTTGGCAAAGCCTGAGGACATCAGCCAAATGTCCCAGATGTTTGAAGACTCCCCTCAGTCAGCAGGGAAAAAGGCTGGTGTTGCAATTGGTGTTACAGCTTTTTTGGCTGTCGTGGTCTTGACAGTAACAGTGTATGTGGTGAAAAAGAGGAGGAGGTTTTCTGGGCTCAGTAGAGTCAGAGGTTATGAGCAGATTGAAAGTACAGAACAAAGTGAGACTAGTGTGGAGTTACCAGCAGAGCAAGAGTCAGAGAGTCAGACTGAAAACCCAACTCAAGCTCTCTTAGCATAATTCCTCTCTGTCACTGTGAGTTTTTCATCTTTTGTAATCTTCAAAGCCTGTCAAATGATTTCTGATCAAGAGTGCTCAAAATTTTTACTGCTATTTTAATCAAAATATTCTGTGATTGTGACCTTTGTTTATGTTATTTTTTTCTATAATGAATAATAAATATCCACACAAAATGACTGCGCTTAATTTGTTGTTCTACATGTTCTGCACACACTTTGTTCAATCTTGTGATTGACTGATGATTCTGGCTCATAATTAGGTGGTTATGAACAGAAAGTTTCTCAAAGAAAAGAAACTGAAACATTTTCACTACTAATTGAACACCACATTTAAAAGTGGAAAAATCTGATGTTTTCATTACATTACACTGCAGAACATTTCACAAACAGTAAGATGAACGAGCAATATGCTCTCTTTCAAGAAAAAACAGTGTAAACTTGGTCACTTCTACCCTCTGCAGAGTACAGCATACCTGGAATGAGGAAGAGAGAAAAGACATGGAAATTCCCAACATAACATAGCTCACCCAGAACTACAACAGTCTGTGAAACATTTATGTCATTTTAAATTACTTCTTTCATGATGATTTATGCTTGATTGTTGATATTTCTGATTGGCTGAGAGGCATCAATTCATTTTGCAAACAGTCAATTCTGTCAATTACTGAGAAATCAGTCATAAGTCTAGAAAAGATATTGGATTGCAGTCTCAGAAACACAGCTGCTGTCAAGTCAGGGAACTCAAAGCCTGACTCACCACTGCGGACAAGTCAGGCTGAGCTTGCACTTTTAAATCCTGAATGCACCATCACAGAGCCATGGAGAAGAAGGTCACCAGCTACCTTTGAAAGTGTGTGGGTCAGTCATGGAGTCTAATCAGTGCAGCTTTGTATGGAAAGGGCAATACAGTGAAGGTCCCATTAAACTGTGTCCCTGGTTTTTTGTACAAACGAGAGCTGCAGTACAAGGACCAAAATCTCAAAAGCAAGCACCTTCCCAAAACTGGACAAATGTGTTTTTAAAGTAAGAACACTTAGAAAACGTGCCTTACCTCTCAGTAAGTTATGCAGCAGATTTACATGCCTTTTGGTGTCAAACATTTGACACATTGCACAACTCTGGCTCTTGCAAGTTCAGGTGCATGTTGTCAAAATGAGATGTCATACAAAGTATGTGCCATGCGGTAAGGGCGGTTAAACACAGCAGAGGCGGTTAAAGTCCAGTAACCTCACTACTGTTCTTTAGTTTAGGGAATCACATGGCTTTAGGGGGATGGGTTTTTTTGGGGACAACACCATAGGTGGCAGGGTGGCAGGGTGGCAGGGTGGCGCTGTCGCCTCACAGCGAGGAGGGCCTGGGTTCGATTTCCCAGCCAGGTGACCGGGGTCCTCTCTGTGTGGAGTTTGCGTATTCTCCCCGTGTCTGCATGGGTTTTCTCCCACAGTCCAAAGACATGCAGTCAGGCCAATTGGACATGCTAAATTGCCACTGGGTGTGAGTCACTGCCTGCAGGTCCCATTAAATTGTGTCCCTGGTTTTTTTGTACAATCGAGAGCTGCAGTACAAGGACCAAAAGCTCAAAAGCAAGCACTGAGCTCAGGGTGAGAAGGAAGTGGAAGGCCCACTAGGAGTTGAATACAACAGAGGCACAATTGAGGAACACAGAACTAAGGGGATGAGGGATACAGGATGAGTGAGGTTAGGCAGCTCCCCTATGCCCCTGTAAGACAAGGTCCAATACAACAACAACTGATTTTGGACAAAATGGGACAACACACTGGAATGGAAGATCACCCATTCTGATGTCTAGCAGGAAGACCCCCAGCACATGTGGCTTTTGATCAAGGACTTCTATGCAAATCTTCATGTTTGGGGCAAGAGCAAGGCTCTGTTATATTCTCTGTGTTGTGGAATAAGGACACCAGAACACATCCTCACCAACTGCCAAAAAGCATTCGGCAATGGCTGCTAATGTTGGCACTATGACTAGGTTCTTGAGTGACTGGCAGAAAGTATGTCCATTGCCATTAAAAACAGGCAAACACCATCGTATTCCCAGAATGAATGTTGCTTTTGTGAAAGCTGAAGAACAGCCCTGACCACAGACCAGAATAGAGAGAGGCCTACTCACCACACCACCATAATGGTAGTTGACAGTCCACCTGGGAAAGCAGCTCAAATTGCCCCCAAACATAGAATTAACCTTGCCTGATGTGGTGATACTATTAGAGACCTCAAAACAGCTAATCATGACAGATTAGGCAGTGCCCTCAGAAGACCACTTTGAGGACAGAAGACTGAGAAGAAGGATGGCAAACACCAGGAGCTGGTGGAGTAGTACTGGACACAAAGTTGGCGAAGTTTTATAGCTGGCCAATAGCTTGTATGGGCTTTGTAGGCCACTCACTCTGCAAAGTTTTTACACTGCTTGGAAAATGAGGTCAAACAACACTAATTCACACATACTGTACTCACAGCTATGTTATTGTACCTGTTATTAGATCGTTGTTTTCGGAAGACTCGTGACATTTGATGAATCTGTTTCTGCTTACATGTTATTCATATATTATCTATATATTGGTAGAGTTTCAGTTTTAGAACTGAAGTCACTGTAAAATATTCTATACACAGTACATAGACAACTGCACACAAACTAAATTACTTATTAAGTTACTGCAGCAATTTTTTGCTGTGTTATAAAATAAGGCAGTGCAGTACAATGATTCCTTTTTGTGTTGTGGGGAAGGATACAGTAACACACGGCCTCTCGTGGCTCATTGCTTTAGACCACAGGTTCCCAGCCCTGGTCCTGCAATACCCCTGACCTGTACATTTTAGTGTTTTTCTGCTCCCAGCACAACCACTTCAAGTCACAGAGGGCTTGATGAAGAGATGATGAGTAGGATCATATGTTTAGGAAAAGAAGGAAACATTAAAATACACAGAGCAGGAGGTATTCCAGGACCAGGGTTGGGGACCACTGCTAGAACAAAAAATCAAACAAGACATGCATAACTAACACAAGCTGTGTTTACCTTGAAAATGGCAGAACACCAGAGAACAGTCATCCATTTATTTCGACTCAACAGTTTCCATACAGCACATTCACAAGGTAGTGACAACAACCTCCGATTGAAAAAAACTAGAACAGAATCGAAAACAAAAGTGTAAAACATCATATTTTCATTCTTCTTTCATGTAAACCAAGAATTTTTTTCTGACCTAAAAAATGAATAATATAAATGTAACCACTTATAAACTTGACTAAATCAAAAACAAAAGTGTGTAAAAGCACCTTTCCAAAACTGGACAAAAAGGCCAATTGGACATGCTAAATTGCCACTGGGTGTGAGTGACTGTCTGCAGGTCCCATTAAACTGTGTCCCTGGTTTTTTTGTACAAACGAGAGCTGCAGTACAAGGACCAAAATCTCAAAAGCAAGCACCTTCCCAAAACTGGACAAATGTGTTTTTAAAGTAAGAACACTTAGAAAACGTGCCTTACCTCTCAGTAAGTTATGCAGCAGATTTACATGCCTTTTGGTGTCTAAACATTTGACACATTGCACAACTCTGGCTCTTGCAAGTTCAGGTGCATGTTGTCAAAATGAGATGTCATTCAAAGTATGTGCCATGCGGTAAGGGCGGTTAAACAAGGCAGAGGCGGGTAAAGTCCAGTAACCTCACTACTGTTCTTTACTTTAGGGAATCACGTGGCTTCAAGTGGGATGGGGTTTTTTGGGGACGACACCATGGGTGGCACGGTGGCGCGGTGGGTAGCGCTGTCGCCTCACAGTGAAGAGGGCCTGGGTTCGATTTCCTGGCCAGGTGACCGGGGTCCTCTCTGTGTGGAGTTTACGTGTTCTCCCCGTGTCTGCATGGGTTTCCTCCAACAGTCCAAAGACATGCAGTCAGGCCAATTGGACATGCTAAATTGCCACTGGGTGTGAGTCACTGCCTGCAGGTCCCATTAAACTGTGTCCCTGGTTTTTTTGTACAATCGAGAGCTGCAGTACAAGGACCAAAAGCTCAAAAGCAAGCACTGAGCTCAGGGTCAGAAGGAAGTGGAAGGCTCACAAGGAGTTGAATACAACAGAGGCACAATTGAGGAACACAGAACTAAGGGGATGAGGGATACAGGATGAGTGAGGTTAGGCAGCTCCCCTATGCCCCTGTAAGACAAGGTCCAATACAACAACAACTGATTTTGGACAAAATGGGACAACACACTGGAATGGAAGATCACCCATTCTGATGTCTAGCAGGAAGACCCCCAGCACATGTGGCTTTTGATCAAGGACTTCTATGCAAATCTTCATGTTTGGGGCAAGAGCAAGGCTCTGTTATATTCTCTGTGTTGTGGAATAAGGACACCAGAACACATCCTCACCAACTGCCAAAAAGCATTCGGCAATGGCTGCTAATGTTGGCACTATGACTAGGTTCTTGAGTGACTGGCAGAAAGTATGTCCATTGCCATTAAAACCAGCAAGCACCATCGTATTCCCAGAATGAATGTTGCTTTTGTGAAAGCTGAAGAACAGCCCTGACCACAGACCAGAATAGCGAGAGGCCTACTCACCACACCACCATAATGGTAGTTGACAGTCCACCTGGGAAAGCAGCTCAAATTGCCCCCAAACATAGAATTAACCTTGCCTGATGTGGTGATACTATTAGAGACCTCAAAACAGCTAATCATGACAGATTAGGCAGTGCCCTCAGAAGACCACTTTGAGGACAGAAGACTGAGAAGAAGGATGGCAAACACCAGGAGCTGGTGGAGTAGTACTGGACACAAAGTTGGCGAAGTTTTATAGCTGGCCAATAGCTTGTATGGGCTTTGTAGGCCACTCACTCTGCAAAGTTTTTACACTGCTTGGAAAATGAGGTCAAACAACACTAATTCACACATACTGTACTCACAGCTATGTTATTGTACCTGTTATTAGATCGTTGTTTTCGGAAGACTCGTGACATTTGATGAATCTGTTTCTGCTTACATGTTATTCATATATTATCTATATATTGGTAGAGTTTCAGTTTTAGAACTGAAGTCACTGTAAAATATTCTATACACAGTACATAGACAACTGCACACAAACTAAATTACTTATTAAGTTACTGCAGCAATTTTTTGCTGTGTTATAAAATAAGGCAGTGCAGTACAATGATTCCTTTTTGTGTTGTGGGGAAGGATACAGTAACACACGGCCTCTCGTGGCTCATTGCTTTAGACCACAGGTTCCCAGCCCTGGTCCTGCAATACCCCTGACCTGTACATTTTAGTGTTTTTCTGCTCCCAGCACAACCACTTCAAGTCACAGAGGGCTTGATGAAGAGATGATGAGTAGGATCATATGTTTAGGGAAAGAAGGAAACATTAAAATACATGCATAATACGGTGGGTCCTGGGGGTGTACAAGACCCTGAATGTCTTAAAATGAAAATTCTGGGGAGCCACTGAACATAAAGTTATTATGATGTTTTCACCCACAAACCGGCAACCTTCTGTGTTCGATATTCTTAATCAACTAGCACTGCAGCACTGCTTTGCCTCAGGATGGCGCTGCAGCAAATAGCTGGAGTAGCAACAACATGGGACCCCCTGAATACCAGGGGGTATTTTTGCACATTGGCTCCAGTAACCATGGATCTCGTGATTGATTATATTCTGGTTTTCTTACAATTCACCAAAATCAGGCCTGTGATGTGTTTACATAAATTGAGTTAAACAAGTACCTTTGTGCAAACATATTCAAGGTATGTTTAGATAGATACCGACTATTTGGTAAATTGCTTTTGAATGTATATCCTTTTAAATTAAATAATCAGGTTTTATATTTTAAACAACTTAAGTGGACCCTTATTTGCTGTCTGAACAGCTCCCGGGCACATTTACATTTTTGGCATTTTGGCTGACGATCTTCTCCAGAGCGACTTACAATTTTGATCATTTTACACAGGCAGGTGAAGGTGGTGTTAGGAGTCTTGCCCAAGGACTCTTATTGGTATAGTGTAGGGTGCTTACCCAGGCGGGGGACTGAAGCCTAGGCTACAGCGTAGAAGGCAGAGGTGTTACCCACTACACTAACCAACCAGTTTGGTTTAGTTGGTGTTTATGATGGTGTTTACTAGTTTGATTTATGAAATCAACAGTCCCTCCCAAAATCCCCTGGCCATTACTTCTTCTTACTATACAGCACACTGATGAGAGTAATACTGCTGCCACCAATAATAATTCTACATTAAATCTTTTTCTTTTTAAATAGAAACGTATTGAAACATCTATAGGTAATTCACTTAAAATACCTGCAACATTGTCTTTTGTCTCCAGAGGGAATGATTTTTATGCAGATATAAAACTGATAGTGTGTAGACAAGAACACAATCTCAGATCTGATAACAACTGTGTAAACATTGCTTTTATTTTTTGAATGATCATCTGTATAAGGAAGAGGAGCTAAGAACTCATTATGAGTTATGAGTCTGATGAACAGGAACTAAAATTGAACAGGTTGCATTCTTTTCAGACAGAGATCACTGGCAGCCATCCAACATGAGAGGTAATATACAGTCCTAACACACCTTTGACACAAACCAGTCGTTCCTGGCAGTCATGGGCTCCATATGCTTCTCTCTGTTGAGTATCTTTGCACTCATCAGTACCTGTGATCTCCATCCACTCAGTCATCCTGACAATGGACTTCGTGAGTGCCGCAAAAACCTTAGTTCACCGGCCCTGGAGGTCCTCCCTGGGGGAGGCTGGGACAACCTGCGCAACCTTGATATGGGGCGAGTGATGAACATGAGCTATTCCCAGTGCCAGACCACCGAGGATGGTGTCTACCTCATCCCAGACGAGGTCTTCGTCATCCCACAGAAAGTGAGCGGAGTGGAGATGAACTCTGAGATCATCAGTTCATGGCTGGAACAGAAAAGCACCACTTCAAGCTCCATTAATGCAGATGTGTCCTACACCTCTGTGCTCAACGGCAAGTTCTCCACTGAGAACGAACGGATGAAAACCCACCAGGTGAAAGACACGTCTGTCACATCACGTGTACAGGTAAGACCCAGTAACATAATATGAGCTAAAACCAATGTGGATCAGAATTAACACAGTATATTTTAGGAATTGGATTATTTTGGAATTATATATTTTTGGAAACTAATATGAATTATGCAACAAATTTTTAACCAATGAAGCAAAATGACAGGACAATAGAAAAACTAATGATTCCTTTATTGTTGTGAATACCATTGCTAATATAACTCAAGAGGATAATATACTAATATGTAGAGCTGTTCCCTTCTGGCTGTAGAGTCAAGGTCTAAAAGTTCATAGGAATTCTTTGATTCCGATTTCAATCAGTGTTACACAATTAGTTAAAAGTCTTCGGACAGTAACGACATATTTTTATCCTATGTGTGTATGAATTTAAAGACTTTTGATTAAAGGATGGACAGAATTTTTGAGGGACAAAAAAGTAATTTCTCAACCTGACTGAGTTTTTAGCGCAAGTACACTACCTAATTGTCCATCCAACCATCCATGAGAAAATTACAAAGGAAAAACTGATAAAATGCCTTTTAGGATCAACAATGTTTACCTCCTGGATTTAACTCACTATGTTTGTCAAAACAAGGAAAGTGAGGGCTTGACAGATTCTGAAGCCTATGTGTATGTATATTTATTTAGGTTTATAAGTTTTCCTATTCTTTTTCTTGTTTTTCCTCAGGTGCGTAATCATCTGTACACTGTTAAGGTGTTTCCTGGTTTCACTCTGGACTCCCGCTTTGCCCGTCAGGCAGAGGAAATTGCAGATGCCATCGAGAACAACCAAACTCGCCAAGCAAATTATCTGTCAGAGAAGATGATTCTTGATTACGGCACGCACGTCATCACAAGTGTTGATGCTGGTGCCACTTTGGTGGGGGAGGACTACTTAAAATCCTCTTATGTTTCTGATGCAGAGTCCTCCCAGTCTTCTGTTTCAGCATCAGCTGGTGCTAACTTTTTTAACAAAGTGAAGTTTGACATAGGTGGTAAGGAATCTCAAGAAACATCTGAAACTCGGAGCTACCAGGGTAACATTACATACTCCATAACACTAAGTCATGGTGGGGCTTTGTTTTTTCCTGGTATAACTTTACAGAAATGGCAAGAGAGCACACTCAACAATCTGGTAGCTATTGACCGTAGTGGACTACCACTCCACTATTTTCTCAATCCATCAGTGTTTCCAGACCTTCCACGTCCAACAGTGAATAAAGTAGCTCTGTTTGTGAGTCAGGCCATAGAACGCTACTACAAAATTAACACCCGCCCTGGATGCGTGAAGCCAGACTCCAAAAATTTCAATTTCCAAGCTAACGTAGATGATAATTCCTGTGAAGGTCCCAGCACCAACCTTAACTTTGGTGGGGTTTACCAGCAGTGCACTTCCCTGACTTCAGACGGAGATGTAATCTGCCAGGAGCTCGCTGAGAAAAACCCAGCCACTGGCTCATATTCCTGTCAGCAACTATACACTGCTACCCTACTGCGCTCAGAAACACAGGAAAGATCTTACGATAAATATGAGTGCAACAAACACTGCGTGTCATGTGGATTTCTTTGGCTTTTCACCTGCTGCGATGAAGTCTGTGGAAATGTGTACTATGCTCAGAGTGCACGCATTGACACCTACTGGTGCTCCACTAATGTAGTGGCTCCAGAATTCTCTGGGTATCTCTTTGGAGGTCTATATGGACCCTCCTTGCAAAACCCATTAACCAAATCCAAATCTTGTCCTCCAAATTTCTTTTCTCAGAAAGTCTTGTCAAATAGCTTTATGATCTGTCTGAGCAACGACTACGAAACAGCAACCAGGTTCTCTGTACCATTTGGAGGTTTCTTTAGCTGCCAGTCTACCAACCCGCTTGCAGGAAGCCAGTCTCGCTGCCCACCACAGTTCAGTCAACATCTTGCCGCCATAAGCGATGGATGCCAGATACTGTACTGTGTTCAGTCAGGTGTTTTCACTGGAGGCGAGTTATTGCCCATCCACCTTCCACCTTTCATAAGACCTCCAGTGATGGGTATGATAGCCACAAACACTGTAGCTGTGATGACTGATGGCACCCGCACCTGGGTGAGAGTCAAAGACACAAAAATGTGGAGGGCAGCAAAGCCTGAGGACATCAACAAAATATCCCAGATATTTGAAGACTCTCCTCAGTCAGCAGGGAAAAAGGCAGGTCTTGCAATTGCTGTTGTCTTTGTGGCTATCATGGCGATAGTAGCAGACAAATTGATGAAAACGGGAAGGGAGCTTAGGAACAGGAAGACGCAATGAAGAGACAGAAAATGTGGTGAGACTAGTGTGGAGTCGCCAGCAAAGCAAGAGTCAGATTGAAAACCCAACTCAAGCTCTCTTAGCATAATTAATCTCTGGCACTGTTTTTCATCATTGATAATCTTCACAGCTTGTTAAATGATTTATAAGCAAGAGCAATCAAAATCAACTTTCACTACTATTTGTGTTTAGTATTATTCTGCTATGTTAATCAGAACTTCCTGTGATTATAAAGCTTCTGTTTTTACTTATTTTTCCTATATTAAACGTATTCACATACTGAAGGTATTGAATCTATCATTCTTTATGTATAAAGAATAAAAAGAATAAAAGTCTGATTTTCATACATTAAGCTGCAGAGTGTTTTTTTTCCAGAAAAAAAGTAACTGGAATTCAAACAAATCAAGCACAACAGGTTTAGCCATTCAGCAGCAGTCTGGAATGAGGAAAGGTACATGAAAATTCCCAACATAACATGGTTCACCACAGACTACAACAGTATATGACATTCCAGCTGAGGCATCTGAAAAACAATCTTTCTGAAGCAAGAATCATAATTTGTAATTTATGCGACTTGATGATTAATCTAATTTAATCGACATCTACAATTACCAGAAATCTTGTTTCAAAAGTTATTTACTATACAGAACAGAGTTGCAAAGATGCACTGTTAACAACAATTAAAAATAAGAGAATGTAAGCAGAATTGAAGATGCTGTTCATGACCTCATTAGCCTAATAGTTGCAAGTTTATATCATCTAAAAGTGCATATATTTCTATTCAAAATACTATATACAGTACACCCCTCACATTTCTGCAAATATTGTATTCTATCTTTTCATGGGATAACAGTATAGAAATGAAACTTGGATACAACTTAAAGTGCCACGCAGAATTGGTCACTGATATCACATTTAGTGAAACAGCCAAATCTAGGTGGAGCAATATATGGAAATATATAAAAATAGATGATGCATATGTACAACAGTACTGTTTGTATGAGCTTAAACATGTATACTTGAAGCTTGAGGTTCATTCATTTGAGACTGACACTAAAAGCTCTGAGACTAAAACACAGAGAAACAAGTAATCAATGTAGAATTTACAACCATTTGTCTCGGTGTTCACACAATGTGAAATTAGACCTCTGCATTTAACCCATCCGTGCAGTGAAACACCCACATGCATGCACACTAGTGAACACACTAGGGGGCAGTGAGCACACTAGCCTGGAGCAGTGGGCAGCCCTATCCACAACGCCCGGGGAGCAATTTGGGGGTTAGGTGCCTTGCTCAAAGGCACTTCAGTCATGTACGGTCAGCCAAGAGGATCAACTGGCAACCTTCCAGTCACAGGGCTGGTTCCCTAACCTCCAGCCCACAATTGCTTGGCTACCAATTACGCTGCAGTGCGAAAACAAAGCCCTTCCCCTGGGTCTGATATGATTCACTTACAATGTATGAAGTCTAATATGACAGACAAATGGGCTTTGGGCACCAGGAGGCGGGCATTACTGCTTTTGAGTGCTGATTGGTTGGCGAGCGGAGCAGCTCATTGGCTGTTCGCGTTCACTGACGTGAGGCTCCAGTCCTATAACTCCAGTACAAAAGCTCCTAATATATAACAAAAATTTATAAACTATGACTGTACTCAAATGATGCATCTGAACCCATTAATTTTGGACTCACTCAGGAGCGCCCTCTAGCGTTCGAGAAATCCAGAAGACACAAGAAAAGATGCATTCCTTTTCTCTACAAGTTCTCTGGTAATACAGCAGAGGCAGTACTGCATTAGAGCAGCAGGGGCAGCACCTCCTCCAGGTCGCGCCCTTCATTATGGATGAGAATAAACTATAGATGATTCGGATTACTAACGTACATTTAAAATATAATGTACATTTAGCAACACCCGTGCTATAAATATCAGTTTCTCTGTTAAAATGGGTTCTCACATCTAATAAGAGTAATGTAGTAAAAGTTCAACCCACCGTTTACTCCTGTACTCATGAGATCCAAAAGTGCAGTCACAGTTCCTAGACAGAGGGTGCAGGGAGCTGAACTGCGGGTCTGAATGTGTCTGGGCTCAAGTCGTGGTAGTGCGGCTCTGCAGATGGACACTACTGTGGGGGGCCAGCTTTCCAGAGGAATCAGCGTGATCTATGAGTTCAAAAAGGAATTCATTTCTCATTAAAATGAAGTGCAGTTGACACTGCATAAGAAACAGTCAAGCTACCCTGTTAAATATAGCCACGAAGGCTCAGGAGTACTTCAGAAAACCACGGCCACTTAACACGGTCCATCACTGTTAGATCCTAGTATCAGTATAGTATAGTATAGTATACTATATAGTATAGTATACTAGTATAGTTCAGGCCTATGGTATGCATAAGGCCTTTGGGCTTGCGTCATATAGAGGCCTCAGCTCATTTTTGTGAGTTCATATTAGTTCACATCATAGTTGTAACTCATAGTGACAATGATATCTGATTAGCTATGTTCTAACACTATCTGTTGTTTAGGCTCCATGTACCCGGATGTCATAAGCGTCCTTGGGGCCCCTGTCTTGTGACTACTTTGTCTCTCTATTGTCTTGTCGCATGATTACGTTATGCTCGTGCCATTTGCATGCATGCCACCCCTTTTTTCTCAGTGTATATGTGCTCTGCTGTTCTGATCAATAAATGGGAAAAACCTTCTGAGTACATACCTAGTCTCTGTGGTCATTTGAGTTTCCCCCAGCCGGCTGGACTCTCAGAAGGACGGAGGGCTTCTGGCTAAGTTCACAGGTTGGGTATTGAGGTCGAACCATAGACCCTAAAAACATCATCAAACAGGTCTAACAATCACTACACCAAGAAATCACCTTGAGCCTCAAGGAGAAATCCATACATCAATTGTATGCTGAAATGGTTCCCAAAAGATTAAAAGGTGTAACTAAAAGGAAAGGTGATGTAACATGATACACGTGCCTCTGTTCCAACTTCTAGTGTTGAAGGCATCAAATTTGTTTACATTTACAAATTACAATTGTCAGTGAGAACAGTGCAAATCTTTTCTCTGCACTTCTGTCCGTTTAATAAAGATTCAAGAGAATGAACAGATCACAGATTCTTGTCTTTACTACATTTTACAGAACTTCTGCGGAAATGGAGTTTGTACTTGATACTGCCAAAGATATCCCTCAGATATGTGGAAGGCAGTCACATGTGAGGAGACAGGGCAAACTGCCAGTGACCTTTCGTCTACTCTAAGATGCTGATAAATTGGGGTTTGGGCACCCTGTCAGTAAGAGCAGTCAAATGCTAAAACATTACATTTAACTTTCCGAAGTTATTACAGAAGCGCAGGATACCATCAAGTTTCATCACTACTACACCAGGGCTGGTGGTGAGAGTCTTACCTTCTATAATAGTTGCTGTGCTTTGCCACATGAACATACCATTAATATAGGGTTACAATATCAATGGTCACCAGGCCTCAGAATTAAAATCCATCCATCCATCCATCCATCCATCCATTATCTTCCGCTTCTCCGGGGTTCGGGTCGCGGGGGCAGCATCCTAAGCAATGAAGCCCAGACCTCCCTTTCCCCAGCCACTTCCACCAGCTCTCCAAGGGGGATTCCGAGGCGCTCCCAGGCCAGCTGGGCGATATAGTCGCGCCAGCGTGTCCTGGGTCTTCCCCGGGGTCTCCTCCCAGGTGGACTCACCTGTGACACCTCCCGAGGGAGGCGTCGAGGAGGCATCCTAACCAGATGCCCGAACCACCTCAGCTGGCTCCTCTCGACGTGAAGAAGCAGCGGCTCTACTCTGAGTCCCTCCCGGATGACTGAACTTCTCACCCTATCTCTAAGGGAGAGTCCAGACACCCTGCGGAGGAAAATCATTTCGGCCGCTTGTATTCGCGATCTTATTCTTTCGGTCATTACCCAAAGCTCATGACCATAGGTGAGGGTGGGAACGTAGATCGACCGGTAAATCGAGAGCCTTGCCTTATGGCTCAGCTCTTTCTTTACCACAACAGACCAGTAAAGAGCCCGCATCACTGCTGACCCAGCACCAATCCGCCTGTCAATCTCCCGCTCCCTTGTACCATCACTCGTGAACAAGACCCCGAGATACTTGAACTCCTCCACTTGAGGCAAGAGCCTATCCCCGACCCAGAGAGGGCTCTCCACCCTTTTCCGCCTGAGAACCATGGTCTCGGATTTAGAGGTACTGATTCTCATCCCAGCCGCTTCACACTCGGCTGCAAACCGATCCAGCGAAAGCTGAAGTTCGCGGCCTGATGTCCCCAATAGGACCACATCATCTGCAAACAGCAGCGATGTGACCCTGAGGTCACCAAACCGGACACCCTCCATCCCTTGACTGCGCCTAGAAATTCTATCCATAAAAATTATTTTTTATGGGACAAAGGGCAGCCCTGAAGGAGTCCAACTCTCACTGGGAACGAGTCTGACTTACTGCCGGCTATGCGAACCAAACTCCAGCTTTGTTTGTACAGGGCCTGAATGGCTCGTAGCAAAGAGCCATGTACCCCATACTCCTGAAGCACCTCCCACAGAATACCCCGGGGAACACAGTCGAATGCCTTCTCCAGATCCACAAAGCACATGTGGACTGGTTGGGCAAACTCCCATGAACCCTCCAGAATCCTGGAGAGGGTGAAGAGTTGGTCCAGTGTTCCACGACCAGGGCGGAACCCGCACTGTTCCTCCTGGATACGAGGTTCGACTATAAGCCGGACTCTCTTCTCCAGTACCCCTGCATAGACCTTGCCAGGGAGGCTGAGGAGTGTGATTCCCCTGTAGTTGGAACACACCCTCCGGTCCCTTTTTTTAAAAAGAGGCACCACCACCCCATTCTGCCAATCCAGTGGCACCGCCCCCGATGTCCACGCAATGTTGAAAAGGCGTGTCAGCCAAGACAGCCCCACAACATCCAGAGCCTTGAGGAACTCAGGGCGGATCTCATCCACCCCTGGAGCCTTGCCACCAAGGAGCTTCTTAGCTACCTTAGCGACTTCGGCCTCAGTAATGGACAAGCCTATTCCCATGTCCCCAGACTCAGCCTCCTCACTGGAGAACGTGTCGGTGGGATTGAGAAGGTCCTCAAAGTATTCCTTCCACCGCCCAATGACGTCTTCAGTCGAAGTCAGCAGCACACCATCTCCACTATATAAAGTGCTAGTGGCACACTGCTTTCCCCTTCTGAGTCGCCTGACGGTTTGCCAGAATCTTTTCGGTGCCGACTTAAAGTCACTTTCCAAGGCCTCACCAAACTCCTCCCATACACGGGTTTTTGCCTTGGCGACAACTGAAGCCGCAGATTGCTTGGCCTGTCGATACCTGCCAGCTGCCTCTGGTGTCCCACAGGCCAACCATGCCCGGTAGGACTCCTTCTTCAGCTTGACGGCATCTCTCACCTGGGGTGTCCACCACCGGGTTCGAGGATTACTGCCCCGACAGGCACCAACAACCTTACATGGCCCATTCTGAGTCAATGTCCCCCACCTCCCCCGATATCTGGTCAAAGTTCTGACGGAGGTGTGAGTTGAAGATCAATCTGACAGGTTCTTCTGCTAGACGTTCCCAGCAAACCCTCACTATACGTTTGGGCTTGCCTGGTCTGACCGGCATCTTCCCCCACCACCTGATCCAACTCACCACCAGGTGGTGATCAGTTGACAGCTCAGCTCCTCTCTTTATCCGAGTGTCCAAAACACATGGCCGCAAGTCCGATGACACGACTACAAAGTCAATCATTGAACTGCGGCCTAGGGTGTCCTGGTGCCATGTGCACTTATGGACATCCTTGTGTTCAAACATGGTGTTCGTGATGGACAAACTGTGGTTTGCGCAGAAGTCCAAAAACTGAACACCACTTGGGTTCAGATCAGAGAGGCCATTCCTCCCAATCACACCCCTCCAGGTCTGTCATTGCCCACATGAGCGTTGAAGTCCCCCAGTAGGACAATAGAGTCTCCAGGAGGAGCACTTTTAAGCACCCTTCCCAAGGACTCTAAGAAGGCTGGGTACTCTGAACTGCTGTTCGGTGCATAAGCACAGACAACAGTCAGGACCCGTTCCCCAACCCGAAGGCGTAGGGAAGCTACCCTCTCGTCCACCGGAGAAAACCCCAACATACAGGCACCGAGTCGAGGGGCTATGAGAAAGCCCACACCTACCCGCCGCCTCTCACCATGGGCAACTCCAGAAAAGAATAAAGTCCAGCCCCTCTCAAGGAGATTGGACCCAGAGCCCAAGCTGTGTGTTGAGGTGAGCCCGACTATATCTAGCCGGTATCTGTCAACCTCGCGCACCAACTCAGGCTCCTTCCCCGCCAGTGAGGTAACGTTCCAAGTTCCAAGAGCCAGTTTCAGCAACCGAGAATCAGAACGCCAAGGCCCACGCCTTCGGACACTGCCCGATCCACAACGCACCGAACCCCTACTACTGCCCCTCCCATTGGTGGTGGGTCGATGGGAGGGGGGACTCATGTAACTCCTTCGGGCTGGGCCCGGCGGGCACCATGAGTAAATGCCCGGCCACCAGACCCTCGCTGGCGAGCCCCTCCCCCAGGCCTGGCTCCAGGGTGGGGCCCCTGTAACCCTGTTCCGGGCAGGGTACACAAGTCCCGTTTTTGTGTCTTCATAGGGGTTATTATGGATCACACTTTGTCTGACCTGTCACCTAGGACCAGTTTGCCATGGGAGACCCTACCAGGAGCTTTTGCTCCAGACAACATAGCTCCTAAGATCATTCAAGCACGCAAACCCCTCCACCACGATAAGGTGGTGATCCAAGGAGAGGTCAGAATTAAAATAATAGATTAAATAAATCAGTCCATTTATTATATTAAGTGTTTTTTTATATACAGATACTGGTGACAACTAGTATTTCAATGACATTAATGAATCAATGCAACATTTATTAACACACAATCTACTCTAAATCACAACAAAAAAAGAATAGTCACCATATTTACAGGAAATACATGCTTTACGGCTATTTAAAACAAATTAAACACGCTTCTAACCTTTAATGTTGAAAAGCAGAAGGATTCATTTCATTTAAAAAGTCAACGAAGACTTATGAGTATCTTTCCGTTGATTGGCTGGTGAGCTGATCAGCTCATTTGCCCTATAACAAGTTCAGAAACATGAAAAAAATGTAGGGGCAGTGTTGGAAGGTTTATGCTGTTCGGGTATATTTTACTACTCTAAAAATGATTCAACTTCTACAAACTGTGATTTTTTTTACAAAGGAACACTCCAGCCTTTGACAAACCTCAAGACCATGTTGAGCATCAACTCTTACCTTTTCTGCTTTTATGGCCTTGGTGACCACGCCTCCATTTCCTTCTTTGACGGTGATTCCTGCCTGCAGCATCTTCTGTACCTCTTCTTCAACATCCAGACAGCAGGCTGATGCTCTGAGCCTTTCCAAAGAGCCATTGACTCACTGCTCACTTAAAAGGTATGCTGCTGCTGTGCCGGATTATTGTCCTCAACAGTGGTGCTGAACTTGCATGTCCCCTCACTTCATCACCTTGAAGAGGGACCAGTGGCTCTAGAGCAGCTGCGGATTCTCCATGAAGGGCTCCTTGGCTGCCAGTCATCTCACAGATTTACCAAAATCAGAATTTCTTGTGTTTAGGAAGGGCTTCAACCTTTTGCTATTTTACTATCTGATGTCAGTAAATTATTGTAGCATCCTGCTACTGGTCAAGTGGCCATACAAGGCTTGGAAGACGTGGTCATGCAGAATGCCATGCAAAGAGTCTCATGGGAGACGTGTGTTCCCTAGAAAAAAGGTTACAGTTTTCATTGTGTAATGAAGTTAACGTCATTCTTAGTTCGTTTACTTTAAATAGACACTGGCCGGAAGGTTCAGCGGTGACTGCAGGGGTCAAGTTCAGCATGGACGGCAGATTGCCCATTGCTATCACAGATTACCCTACTGCAACCAGATGTGCTCACACACCAAGAGAGGCACATCAAATGGCTTTAAGTTGGCCAACGTCCAGCTCGGGTCAGTCGCCAGCGGCAGAGCAGCATTTGTGCTGGCTGGTATTGGGGGTTGGTCACCGTGGATAAGAAGTAGACGGCTCATGGTCCCATGAGTTTGGTTATGTTCATGTGCCTTTTCTGCAGGTGTTAATGAAGAGCAAATTTAGAACACAAATTAAGACCTCACCTGATTCTTCTTCACCACGACATCACACTACTATCTCTGGACACACCTTTAGGTATGTTTGGATTGATCTAGAGTGAAATAATGACTGCAAGCATTTTCATAAATTAAAGTATTTAACATTTATGAACAGATTAAGTGGTAGTTTTTCATAACTGGCAAGGTTTGATTTAAGGAATGTAGCAATTTCCCAGCAGGTGCTTATTTGTTGCCTGAAGAACTCAGACCTTTTTACAAAATGAACAAACCCAGGACCTGAATATACCCATGCTCTTTTCCTCCGCTGTTAATTGTTATTACTATAAAATTATGGAATTACTCTATTTCGCCATTAATTATATTATACCAATAGTTACTATAGTAATACTGTGAATTTAACTATTAACTAATAAAGGATTATCTTATCTTATCTTATCGCTGCCGCTTGTGTAATGCAATTTACAATATTAATATATTTTAAAAACTTCAAAAGATTTTGATACAACGTGCATAAAAATCTGTTTGTAAATGTTTTAGTAATGCTTTCTTCTACTGTAAAGAACAGAACACAAAAATAGAAGATTACAACTGATAACAGTTTTCTAGCCATTGCTTTTTCTCAGATGCATAGTCATAACAAAAGGAAGAGGATGTGGTTTCAAGCTTTTACCAACATGTGTACTACCTAACAAGAAACTGAATTGGCTGGAAACTTATCAGACTGAGACCCCGTACAGCCACCCATAACATGAGAAAGCTGGTCCTTACACATTCTTGACTCAGAGCAGTCCTTCCTGGCAGCCATGGACTCCATAAGCCTCTCTCTGGTCTCTTTGCTTTCATCTGTTCCTGTGATCTCCATCCACTCACTCGTCCTAGCAATGGACTACGTGAGTGCCGATGTTACTTCACCAGTGCTGGAGGTCCTCTCTGGGAGAGGCTGGGACAACCTGTATAACCTTGATATGAGGGGAGTGATGAACATGAGCTATTCCCAGTGCCAGACCACCGAGGATGGCATCTACCTCATCCCAGACGAGGTCTTCGTCATCCCACAGAAAGTGAGCGGAGTGGAGATGAACTCTGAGATCATCAGCTCATGGCTGGAACAGAAAAGCTCCACTTCAAGCTCCATTAACGCAGACGGGCCCTTATTCTTTGTGCTCAACGGCAAGTTCTCCACTGAGAACAAACGCATGAAAACTTATCAAGTGAGGAGAGTTTTGTCATAGCACAGATACAGGTAAGTCTCAATAAACTAACATTCAAACTAAACCACTGTGTATTGGACTGCACAATACACGTTCCTTCACAAATTATTTCCAGCATCAAAAAATGTCAGCATAATAAACAGTCTTTTCCAATCTGGAGCTTTATACAAAATAAAAATAATGCAAAAAGCACGGCTTCTAGCAGTGGAATTCAGCCAACATTTTAATGGATATCCCGATGCATGTTGCTTCTGCTTAGGTACACAGTGCACCACTGATGCATACGGACATGTTTAGTAAGGCAGAATGATGACTCACTAACTACAAAGGCCAAACTTTTTACAGAAATATTTACTAATCTAAGGAACAAGCTTATCAAATTTTTTTTTTTTTTCTGAAATAGAACAACTGAGTAGGCTTAATAGGAACACAGACAGGTTTAAAAGGTACCAAAAGCTACTACTAGACCTATGGACTAGACCTTTTCACCTTTTTGTTATTTTTGTGAACAATACTTAAATTCAGGTGGGCTTATTTGAAGCTTTCCCCCTTTATTTAACACTTGAGCCATATTTGACAATTACAAAGGCGTTTTAGGGTCGCTGTTAATAAAAATAAAAACAGAATAAAGTTGTAATAGTTTGAGAATAAAGCCGTAATATTTGGAGGATATAGTGGGCTAAATGTATTTGGCTGCTATAATGCGTTGGGGTTGCTGTACTGGCACTGGAGTCCCACACACTCCTGTCTCTTTGTGGATCAATCATTTTGATTATTGTTCTCATTGTCTGTGAAACTTCATGTCCTCTTTGAATGACACAGAGATGTAGCCCCCGATAGCCATGTAGACGACCCTGCCCACAATTCTCCTTCAACAAAACAAAGTTTCCTCCGAATCCGTCGGGCTGTTTATTTTAAATAAACACAGTTTCCTGCACAGTTTCTTATACTAATAACAGGCTGGTGCTGAGGTGCTAGGAAAGACATTTAGACACTTTTTAATCCCACAAACGGGGAAATTTCACCTCCGCCTTTAACCCATCCATGAAGTGAAACACCACATACACACTAGTGAATGAACACACATTACCGGACAGTGAGCACACTTGCCCGGAGCGGTGGGCAGCCCTATCCACAGCACCCGGGAAACAGTTGGGGGTTAGGTGTCTTGCTCAAGGACACCTCAGTCATGTCCTGTCGGCACTGGGGATCGAACCGGCGACCTTCCGGTCACAGGGCCAGTTCCCTAACCTCCAGACCACGACTGACTTAGTATTTCTTTATGGGTGAAAACGATATGAAACTCCACCAATTCAACACCCCTCATTTTATTGCAACCTTTCCTGGTATTAATGTCACTTTAATGCTGTAATTCTATTAATTTTTTTCTCTAAAAAGTGCAAATGTTTTCTCAAAATACACTGTATTGCCAATAGTATTCACTCGTCTGCCTTTACACACATATGAACTTAAGTGACATCCCATTCTTAATCCATAGGGTTTAATATGATGTCGGCCCACCCTTTGCAGCTACAACAGCTTCACCTCTTCTGCAAAGGCTTTCCACAAGGGTTAGGAGGAAGTTTTTGGGAATTTTTGACCGTTCTTCCAGAAGCACATTTGTGAGGTCAGACGCTGATGTTGGACGAGAAGGCCTGGCTCACAGGCTCCGCTCTAATTCATCCCAAAGGTGTTCTATCGGGTTGAGATCAGGACTCTGTGCAGGCCAGTCAAGTTCTTCCACACCAAACTCGCTCATCCATGTCTTTATGGACCTGCTTTGTGCACTGGTGCGCAGTCATGTTGGAACAGGAAGGAGCCGTCCCCAAACTGTTTCCACAAAGTTGGGAGCCTGAAATTGTCCAAAATCTCTTGGTGCTGAAGCTTTAAGAGTTCCTTTCACTGGAACTAAGGGGCCGAGCCCAACTCCTGAAAAACACCCCCAGACCATGATCCCCTCTCCACCAAACTTTACACTCGGCACAATGCAGTCAGACAAGTACCGTCTCCTGGCAACCGCCAAACCCGGACTCGTCCATCGTATCGCCAGACAGAGAAGCGTGATTGGTCACTCCAGAGAACACGTCTCCACTGCTCTAGAGTCCAGTGACGGCGCTTTACTCCACTGCATTCCACGCTTTGCATTGCGCTTGGTGATGTAAGGCTTGGATGCAGCTGCTCGGCCATGGAAACCCATTCCATGAAGCTCTCTACGCTGCTCTTGAGCTGATCTGAAGGCCACATGAAGTTTGGAGGTCTGTAGTGATTGACTCTGCAGAAAGTTGGTGACCTCTGCGCACTATGCCCCTCAGCATCCGCTGACCCCGCTCTGTCGTTTTACGTGGCCGACCACTTCGTGGCTGAGTTGCTGTCGTTCCCAATCGCTTCCACTTTGTTATAATCCCACTGACAGTCGACTGTGGAATATTTAGTAGTGAGGAAATTTCATGACTGGACTTGCTGCACAGGTGGCGTCCGATCACGGCACCACGCTGGAACTCACTGAGCTCCTGAGAGCGACCCATTCTTTCACTAATGTCTGTAGAAGCAGTCTGCAGGCCTAGGGGCTCGGCTTTATACACCTGTGGCCATGGAAGTGACTGGAACACCTGAATTCAATGATTTGGATGGGTGAGTGAAAACTTTTGGAAATATAGTGTACCTATTAATACACAATGATTATGGTACTAGAATAAAGGTCATTATATTATCTCACTCTATACTTCTCTATCCCAAATGCATGTATTTACTGAAATGCCGAACCAATAAAAGCTGAAATGTCTCTGCTATTTCTCACACCAGTTACATCACATCGTCTGTGCTTACATTCTGAACTTGCAAAATATGCATCAAGTATTATTTGTAAGTACTTCATACTTGCCATTAAGCTAAGGTAGGCAGCCCTGTATCGGATAAATTTCAGATATGCTCACAGTTCAGACAGCTCAAGGTTCTTATAAAAATGTATGTTATAATTTTGTGATGCAACTTTATTTCCCTCTCCCCAAAATCACCGTACCCACACTACCCATGATTGCACAGTGCTCACTTTAAAACATGGAGACAGTTTTAAGTTGATGGCAGAGGTTTGAATTGATGTAAAATACTAGTTTTGTTCATGTAACCTACTTTTGATGAGCATTTTTATTCTTAAAGCATTTGAATTGAATAAATCTATTTAAATGGTTTGTTGCCATTAGATACACAAAATATTTTTCAGCTTGAACTGAAATCTTTCTACAGTGTATAATAGAGCATACAGGTCACTAATCTCAGCCCAAACATTCTTTGCACGTTGGAATACCACACAAAAGGATATGATCTCAAAAGCCTCTTCTCTCTACATAATCCTGCCTCTGTCTATGCCAACCCTCTATTGCCTCGGAAAGTCTCGTGAGCACCCTCCCCCACAGCTGGGAGGGACTGGATATCAAAACAAAACCAGTCAGCGGACAAGATCTGTCTGCATCTGGAAAAAACGGCTGGAAAGGAATACACTCTTGCTTCAAATGCCTCAACCTTTCACAGAAGAAGTGCTGTAGCGATTCGTGAACAAAGGCCAAAACCAAGCATAACGGTAAGTGGGTCAGTGCCGAAAATCTTTTTTTTTTTTTTTTTTTTTAAACGCTCGTTTTGGGTTTTTTTTTTTTGCTGCACTGCATGAACAGAACTAAAGCCAGCAGTTGGAGGCCTGCCGGTTTGACCTCATTTGAAATAAAAGTGTTTAAGCAGTCAGTGAGTCAGTAGTCTTTACCCATGTTGTAAACATAGATCAAGTAATTCACAAAAATGAGTTAAAACTCTGTTCTTTAAAAATTTGACATATACTGCAACTTCCCTCTGGACATTTATGCTGGCTTTGAATCTCAATAAGATAACTCTGACTATATATACAATCTGGAATAAGCAATAGCTTAGAATAAACCATTTTGTAATACGAGCAATGACCTCACTTAAGTCAACCTTATATTTCCTCTCTTAAGAAGCAATCATGGGTCTTCAGAAACTCACTGGTCTCCACCCGTTACTATGCATCACCATAATCTTGACCACGTGGCACAGGAACTCAGGATGCCGTACAGGAACAAGGCCAGAATGTGGGGAAGCACCCTTTGTGCCTGGCTACAACCTGGCAGGAGAGGGCTTTGACGTGGTCCGTATGCGCCGCAAAGGTGCCTATGTGATAAACGTTAAATCCCACATGGTGGACAATCACACTTGTACAGTATGCGAGAACCGCTTCCAGGGAGGCCAGGTGCAGAAACTGCCCTCAGCTGTGCTGGACTGGCGTCCCTTCAGCCGCTGCAACAAACAGCTTTCAAGCACTCTTCACCATTCTATTGACACCCTCATCAAGAGTTCGACATCGCTCATCAACAAGAACTGGGCAATGGACCTGAGCCTTGATGATCTGGGCAAGGTGATCTTAGGAGGAAGCCATTCAGATATAGCCAAGTTCGCTCAATCACAGCACATGATGGACAAGGCGACCTTTGCCCTTCATGACATCAGCTGCATATATTACAGGTAAGTGCAGATGACTTGGTTTCAAAATTTCTGATGGTGTAGTATTTGGCACATTGACTCCTAAAGCCAGTCCAAAAAAAAAACAACAGGTCTCATAAATACAACGGAGGTACAGTAACCAGAAAAGTAAAAGACAACCATTAATTTATTAATTTCCTGTCAGAACAGCCAAGTTTATTCCACAGCATCAGGGGAAAAAATATAAAAAGTTTAACTGGAAATTACACAGATTCCTCAACAACTGAAGACATTGGTTGTTGGTTAGTTTAGTGGGTAACATCTGTGCCTTGTAGACTGGGGTTCAATCCCCACCTGGGCAAGCACCCTACACTATACCAATAAGAGTCCTTGGGCAAGACTCCCAACACCGCCTTGGCCTCCCTATATATAATGATCAAATTGTCGTTGAAGAGCGGCAGCCAAATGCCGTAAATGAAGACAAAAATTTAATATTTAGTGTGTTCATGCTTCCATTTTTGAAATAGTCATATCAATCAACAAGAATTTTATCTTCTTATTATGATTGAAAATCAACATTCTTTCATCCAACAACTTTGTACTTGGACAGATGTTTTCCTGACTCTTGTGACCACATTGACTGGCCAGAGAAAACAGATGATTCACCAGCCATTTTCAGATACCAGTGTCACAGCTGAACAATGAGGTTTTCCTTTTTCTCCCCAGTTACAGGGTAACGGATCACCCAGAGCTGAGTGCTGAATTCTCCAAGCACATACTACGACTACCTAGACATTATGACGAGAAAACGAAATCCCTGTACCGCAGGACTATTGACACATATGGCACACACTATATCCGTCACGTCCACCTAGGGGGACGTGTGAGACGAGTCACAGCTTTTCGAACTTGCCTTGCAACCTTAAAGGGCCTCTCTGAGTCAGAGATAAAGAAATGCCTGAACTTTGAGTTAAAGATGTCTCTAGGATTTGTGCCTGCCAATGCATCCCTTTCTAACAAATGCACAGATATCCTCAAGAATAACATGAACATGGGTTTCTACCAGGGCTTTATGACTCACAACATTGAGGTCTTGGGTGGGGAAAAATACTTTCCAGACCTCGTGCTCCATCAAAGTCCATCTGAGGCATACACGAGCTGGATGAAGAGCTTGTATGAGAACCCAGATGTCATTTCATATGCTATTTTTCCTCTCCATCACCTGGTCACTGACCCAGAGCTGAATGCCAATCTGAGAAGGGCAGTGACTGAATACATTGAGGAGAACATGCTTCCTGTGGAGAAGCAGAATCAAGATTGCACCCCCACACCAAACCTGGACCACAACTGCTGTCCTCTCAGAGCAGGGCGTGGCACCTTGAGAGTGGCAGTGCAGCGAGCTACAGGTCTAAACGCAGATTTCTTCACTCAAACAGACGGCTATGTGAAAGTATGGTATGATAACAAGTATGAAGAGACTGGAGTCGTGATGGACAACAACAACCCAGAATGGTACATCAGTTATAACTTTGGCTCGATAGAGTTTGGCCACGAGTTAATATTTGAAGTGTGGGACAGCGACGTCTTTTACAATGATCTGGTTGGAAGATGTGTGGTCTATCCTGAAAGAGGGATTCACTCATACAGCTGTAGACTAAAGAAAGGAGTTTTTTACTTCAGCTACAGCACCATGTGCGATGCTCACCTGACTGGCCATAAGTGTGGAAGATACTCTCCAAAACCATAAGTGCCTCTATCAGTCACTTTCATTAGTTTACACTGCTCTTGCTTCAAAATAGAAATAATGGAGATATCTTGAACACATTTCTGTAAATCTGTCACATGTTCCTAGAATCTCTTGAGGGAGCTGAAAGTATTTTTACTCGCAATATACATTTTTTTTTTTTGTTTTCCCGCTAATCAACACAGCTCTTCAAGAACCAATGACTGAACACAGAAAGGCAATACATTAGTTTCAGTCTATCATCTACATCTTTTTTTCTTTAAGGCACCATGGCTACATGATCACTGCTTGTTTTGAGCAATATTTTTGAATTGATTCAGAATTAATTTTTATTGCATGTACTGCATATACACAGAATTGTTACGTTTTACAGTAATGCATAACAGCATAAATTTAGACTTACCCCTTAGTCAAGGAAGCAACTCATGATTAAGGCTATAAAATGTCTTTATTTCACAGGGACAGGTTTATATAAATACAACAAGAACATATATACAGTTCACCAAAAAGACATAAGGAGGTGGCACAAATCCCCATGACCACTAATGTGAATCATGGATTTGGATTCAGCCCGGGAGTCTTGTACTTTCAGCCTGAATATAGGATATGAAACATGAGGTAAACATTACATTACATTACAGCACCCATACAAATCAGTCCATGGAGTTTTTCTGTGAAGTTTAGAGCGTCACAGCTGCTCTCGACAGGCCATTTCAGCTTTTTCTTTCCCTCTAGAAGTTGTGCGTAATTTAACACGGATTCAAAGTAACATAACATTCCCAACAGAAAGCAGGTACCGGGTTGTTCGGTCTGCCCATTAGTGGTCTTGCTCATATTTGTACTAACCACTGTCTTCAGATGAGTGGAATGAGAATGATGCACTGAGACAGGACAGTTAACACACTGGAATTCTTAGCTGTAAATGTGTCAAAGACCCAGCGATACCTTTAGCAGCTCTGCCATATCCTCAGACATGGTGCCCTCATCTCCTGCAAGAAAGGAAAAAGGTATAGAATTGGAGCTGAAGCAGTGAAACGAGTATAGCAAATGTAAAAGTTGTGTATGTGTTGACCTATCGCTTATCCTCACCTTCATCAGTAGTCATGTCTTGTTCAAGTTTGAGCTTTTCCTGTCCTACACGAAGCATACAGGCCTCTATGGAGTCTTTGCTAACCAGTTTAATAACCCGTACAGTCCTGCAAGTACACCATTATATTACCAACTCTTCATTTGCTTAGGCATTATTGTGATAATGTATTTTCAGTTTGGGAGGCAAGTGCCAAAAAAAGAGGACCCTCCAACAGCAATGTCCCTTGCCACTATTGTACAGGCTTGGCTTTTGTTATCAAAACTTTTATGAAAAATCCTGTTTTGTGAAATACAATTCTCATGACTCAACATGTAATCTGCCCGTTTCTATACCCGAGTTTAGACAGCAGGGTCAAATACACAACATGTAACATAATTGAGATGTTGTAAGAACCAAAGTAAAATGAGAAAATTAAAATGTGTTTTGATTTTTTTTTTTTTTAAGTCTTCAACAGACTGGGTATGTGGAGAGGGGAGGGTCAACTGGCATGACAAAAATGGCTATTTGAACTATGAAAATCCAACTGTAATGATGGTAAGCGGTTAGTTTTTAACACGGAAAGCACATGGACAAGGCTCTGAAGAACGACTTGCACTGTGAGCAGAATATCCTAAACGTACATGCAGTTTGCAGTAACGTTTATTTTACTGACCAACGTTTTGTTTTTATCTCTGAAATGATTAGTGCTTACAGAGCGGATCCTCCTACTGGTCACCTTTTCTTTTCAGAACATGAGTCCTTGCCTACATTTAAACACCAAGGTTAGTTAACCAAACGTTCAAGCTGTTCCTCTTCTGCAGTTACAGATACTGACCACAATGACCTTAATTCTAAATTCCCGACTTACAGAAAGACAACTAAAAAAAAAATGTAAAAATCACACATATAAAAGTATTGCTACATACAGCACATCTATTTCAGACCACGTCTTAATTCCACTGTTTGGGATCCACGTTTAAATTCTTAGCACAGGGCTAGAAAGAAACCTCTTTGCCTGGGTCTTCACCCGTTTCACACTGCTACTACACTGACCTGGTCTGCCCCATTCGATGACAGCGGTCTTCTGCTTGCTTGTCATTGAAAGGATTGCAATCAATATCATGAAGGATCACCGTGTTGGCAGAGGCGAGGTTTATTCCTTGGCCACCAGCACGAGTCGAAAGAAGAAAGACAAATATCTCAGGGTCTGTGTTGTATTTGTCAATAAGGCCAATTCTAGGACAGAGGGAGCAAAGAGGTCACCATCATCATCATCATCAACAACAACAACAAGAGACCGCTGTGAAGAGCACTAAGAATGAGCCCAGCATACTGATTAGGTGAGTGATATCCATGCCAACCTTTCTGCCATAGGTGTGGAGCCATCCAACCGAACATACTCATGGCCAAGGTGTTTCAGCAGAACCTCCACAATGTCCAGCATCATGGTAAACTGGCTGAAGAGCACCACCCGGTCACCCTGAACATTATGCAAGTTAGCAGGCAGTATTTATAATTAACATTCACACAAATGGATAAGGCCAAATCTCAAAAGCGCCATATTACCTTCTCTTTGAGCTTTTCCAGTAGGTTGGTGAGCAAAGCGAACTTTCCAGAGTCTAGGATGAACTTCTTTTCCAGCTGGAACTTACTGATGGATGCATACTCCTTACACAGGTTATGCAGCTCAAAATCTGACATGACTTCCATGTCTTCCTGGATCAGTGCAGGATCTGCATCAAAATGTGTTGGTTCCTAATGGAAAAAAACAAGATTACTCAGTGTCAAAACAGCAACCTGGCGAAAGGCTGAGTCTGTGCAGTACAAACTCGGCCAGCATAAAGGTTACGCTAAACAGCAGCCAAACCTCTTCATTAGTAAGAGTTTAAACATAGGTTTACTGGTACAGACATAAATAGCTTCGTATTATTTTGTCGTTTAACCAATTCTTTACCCCCAGAGTAACATACCTTACTGCACATAGTTTCTCACTACACAAATGCCAAATAATCACCAGTGATAGCCCTGTACTGACCTTCAGCATGGCTCGACTCATGGCAGCAAGTTTTTCAGTGGTGTAGTACTGCCGATGCAGGAGTGGGTGGTTGGCCATCTTCCGCAGCTGCATCATAACATTACTAAGCTCGCGCTCTTAAGGTGCACAAACGACAAAGGAGAACAATGAACTGATGGACATGCAAAAGAGTGACAGGGCCTGGTCTATTTTAACTCCAACATATTAGAAGAGTGATGTCAAATATACGAGCCCCGACCTTGCCAAGACACTGCATACAAAAAAAAAAAAGAACTAAAGGTGCGTCACAAATATCTAAATACTCCTGCATGCACAATTTGAATACATACTCTCCCCACTGACAGTCTTCTTGAGCCTACTGAAGAGTTTATCATAGAGCTGCTGCTGAGCATCACTCATGGGACACATTTCTATCTTCTCCACTTTGGGTGGCAGTTGCTTCAGCACCTGTTCGGACATTAGGAAGACACTTATTTCATTCACAACACTTTTAAAGATGAGTCACTTTAAAAACATTAACCTTTACTCATATTTATCATGGGGTCTAACGTGAAAGCTCGTCACTCTTTCTAATACAGGTTCCTCTCTTATTTTGGCAATCAATACCTCACTCTTGACTCGTCTCAGTATGAAGGGCTTCATAATGAGCTTGGCTTGAGCAATTCTCTCCTTATGGAAAGTACTCTCCTCTTCTGATGATTTCTATGGAGAAGGGCATCACAAAAGTTACAAAAACATTAACATCATGTATTATTTACTTGGTGAAAATTAAAAAAAATTGTTTTCTAAACAATATAACATGTGGGCATGTTTCTAGAATGCACAATAAATCAATGCTGCAAGCTAGCACTATAATTGAACTTTTTCCTGGCAAAATCAATCCTCATACTCAGTTGTTAATATGTGTAACTAATGAAATAAAATTTCATATTTGCAAAACATGTATTGTAATGATTAGGTTTAAAATACTTAGTCTGACAAATGTACACAGACTAAACACAAAGTTGTGCAAAAAAAATAAAAGGTACTGCTAACTGTCACTTAAATCGGAAAACGCTACTAAAACTATAAAATAATTCACTAAATTACTAATACAGTTTTAGTTAATTTGGGTCTAAATATGTCATGTTTCTGACAACAACAACAACAACAACAACAACAACAACAACAACAACAACAACAACAACAACAACAACAACAACAACAACAACAACAACAACAACAACAACAACAACAACAACAACAACAACAACAACAACAACAACAACAACAACAACAACAACAACAACAACAACAACAACAACAACAACAACAACAACAACAACAACAACAACAACAAAAAATGACGACAACAAGCTTGAGAACACAGCTGCTTCACTAAACCCGCAAAATTCCCCCATTTCTAATTGCTCCTTTCTAATTGTCTCCTTACCGTGGAGAACATCTTGGAGATTTGGGAGGTGCTGCTGGAGAACATGGAAGGCATGATGAAGTTGAGCAGAGATATTAGTTCGAGCAAGTTGTTCTGTAGAGGAGTTCCAGTCAGAAGCAATCGGTGTTCAGCCTACAGACAAATAAGCGATTTCTCACTGAAATTGAAAAATATGAGCACACCAAAAAAAAAAATAATAATAATAATAATAATAATAATTCTTGACTGAACACATTACATTACTATTGCCTAACATTTAATGAGAGTGCACCAACATTAATGGCCATGAGATGGCGGTAGCGCAGCGAGTTCATGTTCTTCAGCATGTGTCCCTCATCAAACACAGCATATTTCAGTTTCAACTTGCGGAAGAGGCTGCGGTCATTTTCATTCCCTATTGTGAGATTATACCTGCAATGGAACAGACAACCACAAAATGTAAACATTTGTACCTCCTCAACATTGTAATGTGGTATGCAACATCACTGAGAAGCACAAATGTATTTGAAACCTCAATCTTAGATGCTGTGCAAAAAAAAAAAAAAAACCCTTACGTAGACACTATGACATTGAATTCCACTTGATTGTTGAGAATGTCATGTCGGAGGTATCTACGGTCCTCCACAGAGCCTGCAAGAACACATAAGTAATAATTACAAGATATGAAGTTCACAGTTCATCTTTTGGTTTGGGGGAAAAAAAAAAAAATGTATGAACACTTTATAGTGTAGAATGCCCAAGTTTACAACTGCCTAAAAACTAAATCTCACCAAAGTAACATCAGAATATAGAATGACTGCAACTTACTCACCATAGTAAACAATCACCTTCAGACTTGGGCACCACAGCCTTAGCTCTCTTACCCAATTATCTGCAGGGGAGAGATGAGTTATATTCAAAAAGGTACGAAAAAAAAAAAAAAAATTAACGTGATGCATTTCCTGTATGTGGTTCCCAGAACTTCTTGCCTTACCTACAGTGGAAGAAGGTACGGTGATGAGATGAGGGCCCTTAATCCCCTTTTGATAGAGATACGCTAGGAAAGAAATTGCCTGAATTGTCTTTCCCAATCCCTGAAGGCAAAATAGAAAAAAAAAAATATATATATATATTTTTTTTTTCTTTTCTTTTCATATTCAGGTAAACAACTAATTCTCTATTTTAAAAAAAAATGAGTAACCAAAAGAACGACACTTACCATTTCATCAGCCAGGATCCCACTGAGCTTGTGCTGGTGAAGAAGTATAAGCCATTTCAAGCCTATCAACTGGTATGGCTGTAATTTCAAGCTGAAAGAAGGCAAAAGATAATTACAGATAATCTCAAACTCAAAACATATCTGGAAACAAAGCGTTGCCTTTCCTGTACTTATGCTGTATGTGTAGGTTTAACAAATAAGAAACTTGAAATAATTTCATCTCTGTAAGGAATTGCTTCCTTACTGGCTGTTGAGGATGGCTGGCTGCTTCATAGAGCACATGCCATTCTTGATGACCTGGGTGACATCTTTGGTCATCTTCCTGGAAATACTCTCACACCTGGTCATGAGCTGCTTCAGCACCTGCCTTTCTTTCAGCACCATCTTACAGCCGTGCACCAGCTCCATAGACAGGCTGTTATCCTTACAGAACTGCTCATTCTGGGGAAGAGATAAGTGATACTTTTTTAATCCCACCTCCCACCTCCGCATTTCACCCATCCGAGAAGTGAAACACCACATACACACTAGTGAGGCAGTGAGCACACTTGCCCGGAGCAGTGGGCAGCCCAATCCACGGCGCCCAGGGAGCCGTTGGGGGTTAGGTGTCTGTCGGCCCTGGGGATCGAACCGGCGACCTTCCGGTCACAGGGCCAGTTCCCTAACCTCCAGCCCACGACTGCCCATGAAGTGCAAACGAGTGCAAACACAAATGCCAGGGCAAGTCAGTTCATTGTCAATGTCAATCTTGTTGTGTTTCATATCAAAAGTAAACTTAACCTCTTGCTTTTCAAACTTATTAGTTTAAGTGATGGCACTGCAATGAAACTCCAAGAAAAAATCCGCCAAAAATGTAGAAGCACCTAACTGTTTAACTCAAGTCAACGAGTTGTCATATTCACTATATATAAGAGTAAAAAACGTGACATCTTTCTCTTTGTGCTCCGAGTTCATGTGTAGGGCAAAAGAGTGATCTCGCCACACTGTAGATTCTTTATACAATGTCTAGATTTACAGAAAGATAATACTAAATGGTACACTAACCCACCTGCAAAGACACTCCTTCAAATAAGCATGCAAAAGGTCTTTTAAGCAAGTCTGCTTGCTTAGTTTCGCATCAGCTGAAAGGACTAGTGGCATGAACTCAAAACACAATTTACATTTTTCCAGGATTTAGAAGTGGTGAGACTGAAGAAAACAGAAAACTCAAAAGCATTAAGTTGCGCAACTGTGTCTGAAAAATAAATACAAGAAAGTTGAGAGTACACGGAATCCTTACCACATCTTCCCATGTGTTAAACGGCCTCAGTAAGATTATCTTCTGGGCCTTCTTCAATGAACAACCAGATATCAAAGTCAGTTCATCTAAAGAAGCCTCCTGGAGAAACTGTAATATCTGGTCCTTGATACAATCATCAATGCTACTGTCTTCGGCGTCCGAATCAAAGTCGTCGGAAACACTGCCAGCTTCGCTATCAAGCTCTTCGTCATCTGAATCACTGCTTTGCTCGATCTTATCTGCTTTTTCTCTCTTAAAACGAGCGAGTGTTTTTGTTTCTATGGATGTTGACCTAGTAGAGGCGTTTTGTGTTTTTTGAGTGGATTTGCTCGAGACAGCCGAGAGCCATCTGGAGAGACCGGCATCTGGCCTTTGCTTCCTCTCTCTGTTGCTCTCTTGGCTGCTCTCTGCAGGCTTCAAAGTATCTGATGCTTTGGATTTGTTGTCTTGATCTCTTTTAGGGCTGGAGTCTTCTGAAGTTCAACAGAAAAACAATACGTTTCAAAATTCACAATTTACATTAAAAGACAACTTTTCAAAATTTCTGCATAATTCAACTGTTATGACGTTAAAAAGTCAGTCACGTTGGTTTGATGTAAAAAGCTACACTGCAGAGAAACTTTGTGTTTCTGACACAAATATAGAAAAAATATCTGCTACCCAAAACAACCAGTGAACCTTTAGCGAATTAGTGAATTGAGCTTTTATATGTAATGTTAAAAAAAATGTTAATGGTGTATAATTTGAAAAATTAGTGGACTTCCCAGTTGCTGTGTCCAGAAATATTTCAAGGATGAAATACATTTCATTTACCTGATTCCGATGAAAATATCAGTAGAGATCCCAAGGCATTCTCAAGATCCCAGTCATGCTCTCTCAGGACATCCCTCAGCACCTGTAAAGCACACAGAGCGAGAAAATAAGAGCAATGAAATAAGAACATAAAGAATACGAATTCTTGTCTCTCAGAAGCGCTTTACCAACTTCAGCCCACCTCATTTTCAAACTTAGGTAGGTTCTTTTTCAGTTTGCGCACCAGAGCTTCCTGTTGCTTTCTGCTCAGCTCCTGACTCTCTTCCTCAGGCTCAGGATCAGAGTCAGATTCCTACATTAAGATAATGAACTCAATAAACGTAGCAGGCGTATACTGTTATTATTCTGAAATAAAGTCCCAACAGTTGGCTGAGCCAGCTTTACAAACACCCGGGAGTTATGAAACATTTTACCACAGTTTTTCTCCGCTTCTTTGGCTGCATCTCACATTGATCACTGTCTACCGACGTCCCTTTCACTTTGGATGAATCTATTCACAGACCACAGACATTAACCACAGAACTTTAGTAATAAACATTCCTTACTTTGCTGTTTTAATATCATAAATTTTCCACAGGGGTTACTAGCTACTACATTTCATTTCATGTCACATTTTGTGTCAGTGTATGGAACATGTTAAACAAATGATCACCATACTCTGACCAGGTGGATTACAACGTGTTAAATGTCTGATGTATACCTTCACCTTTCTCTCCATAAACCAGCAAACAACACGCTACAGCTCCCTCCAGTGTGCTTGTGTTCTCAATCACCTGTTGGATTTCAAACCGTTTTACAAAAAGGTTAACAGCACAATCAAACCTTCAAACTGTAATCTGAACATTGCACGCAAAAGGTTTTATATTTCAACACATCTACCTACATATATACACATACATACACACATACACATATATACATACACACACATATACACATACATACATATATGAATCTTGAGTCATTTACATCATCTATTTTTTTATTTATTTATTTTTTCTTCAGCAGCAGCTCTAAAACCTTTTAGCCTAAGGCCCTGAGTTTATCATAAAACAATATAGCAGCTACACCCAACTGAACTGTGTCATTTCTCTCTCGCCCTAAATATCTAGGCTCGGCCGACCATCATCAAGAAAAACTAAATTACCTCCAGTATTTCACTTCGGCTCTTCTGGGGGAACATTTCCAGGAGTTTGGCCACTTTCTCCTCCAAATTCAAATCTATGTGCTCTTCACACTCTCTTGCCTTCTTCGCTGACGGCTGTACAGCAGGCTCCCTGCAAAGCAATCTTCATTTGGTAACTCGACCAATATTTTGAGAGTGAAAGCATTGCACTTTTCACATGTGACCAGTGAAGCAGCGGTCAAAAGCTGCCCAATTTCATGGTAGCATATCCATGTTATTTCAGCGTAAAGCTTACTTGACTTTTCTAACCACTTCATCATCAGAAGACACATCTTCCAGTGCATGCCTTGGGACTTTTCCTGGTGCACGTCTGCCATCTGGTTTCACCTGGTGCGCTGCCGACACAGAATCGAAGGTTTTCAGTCAAACAACTCGTTCAATTTTAACAGCACTGTTAAGTAGAGGTGGAAGACGAAGCCTCTCACTGCAACACACAAACATTTTCCTGACGGATAACAAGCATCATGATGTTTAATTTCACAAGACAGGCCAGAAAAAAGGATCCAGTGGTGCTACATTTTAAGGGGACCCTTCCTGTCAGTACTTGCATGCCTTAAATCGGTATTCATGTGCTACACTATTAAAGCATGATCTAAACCAAATGGGAATGTTTAGTGTATTATTTAAAAAATGAATAGATAAAACATTCCTCGACGAGGAGGCTACCGTCGTCACACCTGGTTGAACTGGAATCAGTCCTATGACAATAAGAGCATCAATAAAAGTTTCTCCTGAGCATCCCACTCTAGCCAAGGTTGAAAAGGCTGAATGATCTGCTGGAGTTAAATGAAACATTTCCTCACTCTGCGGACAAGACAGCAACCATTTGACGCAGAAGAAGAAAAAAAAATAGTTTTAAGTCATATGAACCCCAATACGGTGCTCATGTCCAACACCATTAGAATACACAGCATTCAATATATTCTAATGGTATTGGACATGAACACCACATTGGGGCTTGTATGTCTTAAGTCATTTAAAATCATTACCAAAACCTGAGCATTAAACGTTTAACCCGTGTTAGACAGAACTAACTGTCCTCTCCTCGCAACGAAACATGCAGCTGGACAGTCTGTAAATGACCATAAACTCAGCACGCTGGAAGGAAGGGTGTGACGTCACGTGTCACCCTGATGACCAAATGTATCGGCCGTCCAGGCGACTGAACCAGCTCCAGGGACGGACAGGGACGGTACTTATTCGCATACAAACCCGATAAAAACTCTCTGCTTCGCTAATTTGCTACCGTGACCGTCTCGACTCGCCAGAGCTAATGTTTCCCCACAGACGGCTACGCGCTTGCTGCTTCGCGCTATTTAAGACCACTCTCCTCACAAAACGGGGGGGCGAACAAAAATTCAGCCAGTCGGTAAATATGAGGAGCAGTGATCACACCGAAAGGGCCCAAGCTCATTCCTAGACGGCTAAAACCGACACTTCGCATCGGGTGGTTTACCGGCAAAGGAGCTAACGGCTAACCGGAGGCCTTTGTTATTCCCAGCAAGCTAGCTACCGCTAACGGTACTCCTTTGAACGTAACGGTCACTCTCGTGGCCTAACGCCTCTACATGCCAGCAGTAAACCTTCGCCGTAAATTCTTACCCAGGTAATTCTCTTTATCCGAACTGGACTTACTCAACACTCTGCGCTGCTCTTGTCTGGGAAGCCGGACCGGCGAGGAGACGCTTTCACCGGGCTTTTCTTTCTGGAAGCGGAATCTATCGAGGTTGAACAGACTCATGGCTCTACCTCAAAGGACCTCTCAGCAGCTAACGCGGCTCTAGAGAGGCTTCAGCAGCGGCTTAGCTACCGCGTCCCCTGTGTTCGTACGGCTGAAACAGTCTGCTGCTTTTCTAGCGGAACGCAGCGCATATCACTCCATCCTTAGCAATATAACACAGATACACTAGCGAGCGATAACCTGCACTTTCCTAAGGTAAACTGTCATAACCGATTCAGCCTCCTGAAGAAAGGATGCCGGGCCACACCAGTGAAGCTCATTCCCGCCACAAGCGAGGTTGCGTCATCCTCCCGTCATGTCCAAGAACCAATAGGAACGTAGCACGCAGGACGAAGCTGATTCCAGATCAGCTCATTTTGCCAGCATCCACCTGGGTTGCCAGACCGCGCTTTATTAAAGCTGACTTCCACCGATTTTTCGAGATTTCTGCACACATGCGGCCACGACCGGCGAGCCCACGCTTCTTCTAAATGTGTTGTGTAACGCTGACAGTGGTAAAAATGTGGTCATTCAGAAAAAAAGATTTTTTTCAGGTTTTTATATAGTTTTAATTTTATAATTTTTTTTTTACAACACTACATGTCTCTCTCTGCCCTGCCAGGAATGTCAAAACTTTAATATAGGACTGTAAAACCATGTCTGAGGCAAACATGCAACATATTCGCAAAATTTTCAGGTAAAAGTTCTCTCTGAGGCAGCTTTTAGAGGCATTCATGCTTCAGACGTCTGGTTCCTATCACCGCCACTATGAACAGTTCTGCCTGTGAGAGTCTGTAGAAGGACCAAGTTCACACCAAACCACTCTGAATGACTTTTAAATCTCAATGGTTGAATTATTCAGAAAAAAAAAATCAATGTAATTTTCCTTTTAGCACATTTTATGTGATGTATAATGACACCATATATAAGAACCAATGGGAACGCGACACAATGAGATGCTGATTCCAGACCAGCAAAATCCATAGCTTCTATAAAAGTGTGCAGCAGTACATCTGAAACAAAAATAATGATGTATCAAATTCCTATTGATCTGTTTGTGAGTATAGTGCTGGTATTCTCAAATATACTATTATTTTACATTGGCCCTTAACCACATTGTCCACTAGGTGACATACTTTCATAAGAAAGTCATAGTCGTGTCACCTGGCCTTGCTCAGCCTGTGGAGGGCGCCACTCAGCATGCTTCAGAGGTTGGGGGAGCAGCAAGCTCTTGCATAAGAGAGATGGCTAGCTATCCATGAGTGCCTCAGTGCTTTATAAAGGCCACAGACTGCATTTGGTTTGAACGTATGAAATGTAATGGAAAATTTTAGTGATTATAGTTGGATGTTTTACAGTTCAGTTGCATATGAACAAATAATCATAAGCCAAGAAATGATAACGGATAGATGTGACACATTAGTTATAGCTCATCCCGATTATGATTGTAAGTCGCTTAGCTGTGTTATAGTAAGGGTTTGTAGCATCACCTCTATTGGTGTTCACGTGTAGCAGGATTTCAAATCCATTTCCAAATCATTCAAAAACAGCCATTATTATTAAAATAGTTGATGATCGTCCTCGAATACTGCACTTTTGACAGAACTCGTCAGAGTCGTCAGAGATTTGGGCGATTATCCAGGTGTGCACTTGTTATTAATGCCTGTTATAAGGTAAATCATCTCTCAGCCAATCACATCTGTGTTTCTGTTAGTCTGAATTAGGCCTAGAGATGGGAAAAGGTGTTACTGAGGAAAATGTAAGCATACCTTATGCTGTTCATCTGTTTTTATTGCACTCACAAGGCGAAAAAATGTTTTGGATTAAACTATATGGAAGACTATGCTATTTTATTATATCTATTTCTAACAAATAACATTACAGAGCAATGATAAGACCCGTTAGCTAGCTACATTAAAAGCTAATACCACTGATTTTTACACTTTTAAAAAAACGCTCAAATGGTTAAAACGTAAACGAATTCATTCCGAGTGATTTGATGTGAAACGCTCTGATATAGAGAAATTTACCAAGCCAAAATTGTTTTACATTAAATAAACATTAATAGTGATAGGAGCCAGACATCTGAAAAAATTTCTAATACCTCCCTCTAATACCTGAAATTGTCAAGAAAAGGCTGCCGGATATCTGAGACATTGGTGTACAATAGTTCTGACAGAAGGCTTTGACCTAGCAGAGTGAAACACTAGGTGTTGAAATGACCGGGGTTCAATCCCCCACCTGGGTAAGCCCCCTACACTATACCAATAAGAGTCCTTGGGCAAGACTCCTAACACCACCTTCGCCTACTTGTGTAAAATGATCAAATTGTAAGTCGCTCTGGATAAGAGCGTCAGCCAAATGCCATACATGTAAATGTAAACACACAACACTCTTAAAACAGTCTTGGGGCAGTCGTGGGCTGGTGGTTAGGGAACCAGCCTTGTGACCGGAAGGTCGCCGGTTTGATCCCCAGAGCCGACAGCACATGACTGAGGTGTCCATGAGCAAGACACCTAACCCCCAACTGCTCCCCAGGCGCTGCGAATTGGGCTGCCCACTGCTCCAGGCAAGTGTGCTCACTGCCCCCTAGTGTGTATGTGTGCTCACTAGTGTGTATGTGGTGTTTCACTTCACGGACGGGTTAAATGCAGAGGTGAAATTTCCCCGTTGTGGGACTAACAAGGGTCACTTAATCGTAATTAATTAAAAAAGGTAGGACACTGTCACTCTGTGGTGGTACCATCTCAGTACCTTTACTCAGGGAGCATAGCTGAACCATAATCCAATAAAATTATATTTTTTAAGTGGTACTGACTCCACACACCCCGTCTCGTCTCCAGGCTTTTTATTTTATTGTTCTATTTTAAAACATTAGTTTATAATAAACATACAAATGTCTCCTTTTCCACTAGGAAAAACTTACTTAAGGTAAACAGTTGGACCTTAAAACTGCTGTTGCACCTTTGAGGGTCCCCCTACATTGTTTGTACCTTGATGAACGAATCATGTACCTGCATGGTACCTTTATTTCTAACAGTGAAGGCAGCATGAGGCAAAGTACCCCCCCCCCCCTCCCCCCCCCCAAAAAAAATACAGTCATTATTTCAGCATCATCAACCTTTTATATAAAAGTCAGAAGACACATGTAGATGGGTAAGTTCCTTTACCATCAACCATTTCACATCAAATCACTCTGAATGACATTGGCAACTGAATTCTGCTGGAATTCTGGAGAATCCATGGAATTCCCTTTCAACTCACGTTCAACTCATAACATAAATAACGTGATTATATAAAACGAACATGCGTTTATTAAAGCTTGCTAAAAGACCTTGTGTACAAGATGACATCTCCTCAGCATACACTGCTGTTCCCACTAGCTACAGTGTTAGCTTTAGCATTAGCTCATTTAAAGGGGTGGTTTTCTTGGCTTAAACGTTCCCGTTTCTGTGGGTGACAGATGCATCCTGATATTATAAATTTCCTGATATTATAAAGGCATGAAAAGAATATGTAAGTATTTTAGTCTCATTGTAAGCTTCTGTGCAACAGTAAACAGGTATCAGATTGTTTAGTGCCCCTGATATGTTCAGTGCGGTTCCTTCATAATGACATAGAAACACCCACCAGTGGCCAGCAGAGAGGTCAGGTGCAGCAGGCTGTGGCGAGATAAAGTGCAAGTGGACATTTACTAAATAAGTAGCCTAAACTGAAAATTGGACAGGCATAGCAAGAGTAATTAAGGGAGGCAGATCTTCTCAGGTCAGAATTTTAAAAAAAAACTGAGTGCCCCTGGAGGAGCACTCACTATACATCTTCTCAGTTTTTCAGGTGCTAGGGGGCGCTCATGAGCAGGACCAAAATGAATGGGCTCCTATGGAGATTTTTTGCAAAATTGTAGTTTGCAGATGCAGAATCATTTATTATGCATAAATAAATACACATGCTTTCCCAACATAGGATAACATAAAATATTTAAATATTTTTTTCAAAGCTTTTGAACTTGTGTTGAACTTGTGTGATATCAGTGAATGCAAACTGCTTTACTCTGCCAAGGAGCTCATGAATTTGCCAAACAATGAACATTCAGTAGCATGAATGTTCAAATCTGATACTGCCCAAAACCTTTTAACTGTAGAAAAACGGAAAAATACCGGTTTGATTTTTTAATGGAATATATTCTTTTGCGTACAAAATTAAAGGACATTCTTGCATTAATGGCTAAATGCCTGTTTAACATTTTGCTTTTAGCTGTTTAGCTCCATCCATCCCCATTCATTGGAGACTTGCTTGCAGGAGCCCTCTAGTGTTTTGCAGTCATTTGTTGGTATAATGGGAGAAACAAGAAACGGCCAGGCTCACCTTAAGCTTTGTTATTAACTTAAAATACCTTTAAAAGTGTGTTCTGTTTTAATCACACTGTCAGTTTCAGAGGAGCTTCAATTCTTAATGAGCAGGTAGCTGTTTAACTCAAAGTAATACAGTAAAGTGATACAGTTCAGATGAACCAGAGCAATTTGCCTGATTTGACAGCCCCGGATGAGCAAACCTGCCAATTTTCTCTTATCCAGCTTATGAAGTAAGCAAGTCACCAAATATACGCAATTACATCTGCAAACAATGCGGTGATTAATTTTTGTCTGTCATGGCCCGAGCCTGGGAACTCTTTGGACGTCATTTTTGGCACCAATGATTTCCATTACCCATAGGGCCAAATGTCAGTGGAGCCAAGATAAGAAAGTACATCCAGCACAGCGTACAGTCCTGAATTGTGCTAACTGGCCCATGCTGCCGCCACTCAGTCTCCCCTTGCTTGTCTCTATGGAGACCCCTATAACTTACACGAGTGCCATGCAGACAATGGCTGCTGTGACACTGAGTTTGATCAGAGTTCTGACCTCTCACAGCGGGGCTCCGAAATCATGGCTCCTTCTAAAGTTTTTTTGCATTTTTATTGCATAGATAAACCTCTTTATAAAGGTAATCTGGGTACAACCCAAGACTGATCTAATAAATATGGCGTTGCTCTCATAAGAAAACCTTGCGTCTCCTAACTAGTAACTCTACAGAAGAAGCAAAGAGCATTCTTGACTTTCAGCGTACATTCATGAAACAAGATTTTAGTCCAAGTACTTTTGAATCAGTTCTAATGGTCCATTCTTCAGTCACAACGTAAAGGGCGTGATTTACAAATGAGTGTGATAAAAACGGGGCATATAAAGTGTATGTAAAGATTATAGCTGCAGTGGAAAATGCATCAATGATGTTATTGTGTTTAAGGACGAAACACACTATAAGCAACTTCTGCTGTGAATACTACATAGGTTGGATACTCATGACTAGACAGAAAGCTGGTCAGCAAAAAGCTGGACCTCCTAATCAAGCAGCAAAGTGAATGGAAAAGCATTATGGGCACTAGGGTCAATGGCAAAGGCCTCTTTCCATCTAGTCTGCGCTGAGAGCAAATCAACACATAACAAGACTTGTTCTGGTAACTACTGAGTGCCCGCTTGAGGCTGACCCGCTATCCCTGTCACTGAGTCTGTCACTATCCAGTCTCCATGGCTCCCCACTCGTCTGAGACCCGACGGCGGCGGGGACTACCTTATCACCACGGCAACATGTCTGGGATCTGAAACCCACCCCCCTTTCTGTAAAACACAATGCTGCCCCCACCTCTCAGCAAGATCATCAAAAAATTAATTGCCATTGTGCCATTCTGTATCCATCATACATTATCTAACAGCCGTCAGAGCCGGGTTAAAAATGGCAAGAAAGATAATAGCAGCAAACGAATGATGTTGATATATGAGCATAGTTTCATGATTAAATGTAGGTGGTGATTGTTGCATGAGATAAATATATTAAGGTCAAGGGGCATATATGTGAAAATACTGTGTCAGTTGTAATGCACAGTTCCAGCACACTGATTACAATAATGCACTGTAGGGTATGTAGGCAACATAAATCATTCAGCGTACATTACAAGGTCTACATTCTTTCCAGTATGGAAAATATATGCATAGAAGATCTATAACAGTATTTGAAATAATCAAGTAACCACTGTTAAGGTTTTGTTCCAACAGCGAAAATATGTAGAAGTAAATATAGTCTAAGCAAACAAAAACAAAGCACTTTTTCATAACAAAGCCACAGTTGTCACATTTATTTGCACCCTTGCGTTTAATGCTTTGTGTAACCTCTCTTTGCCAATGCAACAGCAATGATTTCTCTCCCATAATGTTTAATGAAGATTAGAGAATGCAGAACAAGGAATCTGAGACCATTCCACAATACAGATCTTCCATGGTTCTAAGACCTCCCTTCTGGACTCTCTTGTTCAGCTCACCTGACAGGTTTTTAATGGAGTTTAGGTCAGGGGACCAGGATGACCATGTCAAAAGCTTCCTTTTGTGGTCATTGGTCCATTCTTATGTGGATCTGGATATATGTTTTGGGTCATTTTCCTGCTTGAAGATCAAACTACAACTCAGTTTTAGCTTTTTGGCAGAGACAGCCAGCTTTTCATTTAAAAACTCCTGGTACTTCATGGGGTCCATAAGGCCATCCTAACAAAGTTCCCAGGGCCTCTGGAGGAAAAACGGCCCAAAACATGATGGATCCTCCATCATACTTAACTTTTTGTGAAACTTAGCATGGAGGTGGTGTCTAATGGTAGTTTTGGAGACTTGGTAACCTCAAAATGTTGCCATCATCTATTCTGTTTACCTCTCTACCCATTCTCTACACTATAGGTGGTTTCACCACAGCTCTGGTTGTTTTAAACCATTTAAATATTGTCCTATTAGTCGATACAGGCAATTTCAGGCAAGTAGCTTCTCTTTAGACATTGCCTCATCTGTTCTGCCTGATCTGTCTAATAGTCTCATCTTCCTTTTTTTTTTGTTTATTCTCTGTTTAAATTTTTTTGTTTATTTGTTTTTTGAACATCCATTATATGTTTGTTATAAAATTATATGTTTTGCTGATGTTCAAAGTGAAAATAAGTGAACATATCCACAAAAAGAAACAAATACAATGAATACAAATATTGCCTATATATATATATATATATATATATATATATATATATATATATATATATATATATATATTAAATACAAAAAGTAGTGCAATGTAGCAATAAGGCAGCGACATTGAAGGAGAAAGTAAAAAGTAAATAAGAAATAACTTAAAAACTTCTTGCATATTTTTGTTGGATCTTAAGATCAGTAATAATGTCCAAATGAGGGGCAAGGTTATGAATACCTTAGATGTCCTATCATAAAATATGGATATGGGTGGAGTGGAGATGAGGCGCTAGGTGTACTGGCGGTGGTGGTGGGAGGGTGCAAGAAAGGCAAGTGAAGAGACATCATGTCACCCAATCAGGACAGTGACTATCATGAGAACATCACCCTTGTCTAAGAATAAGTAAGTGTATGTATGTGTGTGTCTAAGGTAAGTGACAGTGTCTCCCTACACTCCAGTGAGGGGTCGTACCCTGGCGCGCGGAGGCCCAGGGTGGTGCTGCTGGGGATTTTAATTAAATCAGGCCACAATGAGCGAGGCATGGCAGAGAGCAGGGGGGGAGGGAGGGGAGGAGGGCTGTGCTGGGGTTACTGAGGGGGGATTTGACCATCTCCAGGGGTAAAGGCAGTGTGGGAAGAGAATGTGCACCTCCTCGCTGGGTCTCCTCTTTGTGTCACACTGTTGCTTATATACTGTGGGAATTCCCAAGGAATGAGAGATGGGAAGGAGATCTGAGTCAAAACTCACACGTCAATACTGAGAAATCGTTGTCATTATGATGATAATTAATCTTAGTCATATGACCAGAACTGATATTACCCAGAAACAGCGTACAGAACATAGACAGAATGAGCTGCCTGAACTGGCATTAGCCTACTGAACTAGACTGACTTAGCACCGTGTGAGCTCAGCATCAGTTTGGGTAGTGGTGGATGGAATCTATGTTATGTAATCTGATTACAGAAATCAAGTACTTGTAATCTAAGTAGAATGCATTGGAAAATTTTAGTAATCAGGAAACTGTGGTTTTCTCAAACATCGCTGCTTTTGAAAGACGACTTTTTTGATAAGATATAGTCAATAAATTTGTCTGTTGAAGTCTTATTTTATCGAGTGTACCCATAAACAGAGCAGTAGATGTGCTATTAGAACTAATAACAATGGCTACTTGTTGTTTTGGTAGAATGAAGAAAGGATGAGGAGATATTGAATCTTCAGGTGGTTCAAACGTCTGGACAGGATGGAGCAGATACAACTTTACCTTCAAAGAGGCACAAGTTCAGAATATATCATTAGTAGTCAAAGTAATCCAGCAGTTATCAGCTACACGGGACACTATTTAGCAATCGAAAGCATCACACTACACAGTACATTTTAGTCATGTCATTTCTAGCGATCCAAACACTGCTCGAAAGATAAGACAAGGGTAGCAGCAAAGGGTTACGGTATGCTGAATGTGAGGGAACTGTTAATGTTATTGCAGAGAGTCCAGTGTCTTGACTACTCAGCCATGTGACTGACACTTATATTAGCACCATGCTGACAGTAGACGTGATATGTATAAGCAATTAATGGATGCAAAAAGTGAACACATCACCAGAGCCTAGATTTTAAGATTAAAATGTGAAGTTTAATCACGTTTGAAATAAATAAGCTAACATGTTGGTGTTTGTTTCTGAAGGTTTGGCTCGTGTGTTCTGGTGGAATTCCCCTTTAAGTAGTTTGACCTTTTTGGACTTTTTGCATTGCCATTTTTGACACTATCGTCATGTATTATAACTCCATCCTCAGATTCAGCACCAACTTATAAATAGAAAAAATATGAATTTATATATATAGATAAATATATAGAGAGTTTGTTTCCCCCGTTGCTGCAGTAAAACTCTCTGGTGTGTAAGGGCCAGTGTGGCTACATGTTTTCATTCCAAAGATGCTGGAGCACACCTAATTCCACTTGTTTAATCAGCTGGTCTCAATCTTCAGCAGCTCATCAGGTCCATTCTTGCTTTGCTGAAATGAACACATGAAGTTTGGACGCTCTTGCTCTACACCAAAAACACATAAAACCACATTTCATTCAAATAACAACAAAAATTCTGAGACTTTATGCAGAGCTAATGAATAGTGAGAGTTTGTTTTTATTATTTATTTATTATATACTCACTCATTCACTTTAAAAGCAGAGTGTATTTCATTTTTTTTACTGTTGTTATGTGTTATGTAAACATTTATATATATATATATATATATACACACAAATGTATGTACATACATACATACATATGTAATAAATGATTGTGCATTGCAAAGCAGCGACATTGACAATATCCTATGATATTGACATTCCACCTCCAGAATGTTCAATCTGATCAATAATGGTGTGGCTCAATACAGCTTTCCCATTAGACGTATGGTTTCTGTACAGTCATCATTAAATGAGGAATTTTTTTTCCTAGTGGGAATGAATGAGGTGCAACGGTTTGTGCACCCAATTTATTCAATTATAAGTAATATTAACCATGTGGGGAACAATAGCACCTACTTGACAGCACCCTAGCAACCACCTGGGATATCATAGCAACCACCTAGAAGCACCTTATTAACCACTTATCAACACCTTAGCAACCACCTGAGATACTACTACCTGAAATACTATAGTAACTGTTCAGCAACTGTCTAACTAAAGCCTAGCTTAGCTTGAGCATCACACTTACTCTGCATTTTTTCAAGAAATGTACTTCCAGTCGACAGATTATGATTGTAAAATGCAACCCTATTAATTCGTTTTTTATTTGCACTACTTGCAACGTTAACATCAGCTTGCTTTAGTCTAGCTCCAGTAGCTTCTGTTTAGGCTACAGGCCCTATAGTTGAATATATTAGCAATTAGATGAGAAATCTATATTGTGTTACCTATTCAGAACATATTACATCCAGCGAGGGAAAGTTCAGTGTTAACGAGCACATTAGAGATAGATTTTCCGTTAAAGTGTTTTAATGTGAATAGATAGTGAGAATAGATGGAAGACAAAAACAAACTGACCGTTGGTGTAATAACCATATTCACCACTTAGTGTGAATATCTAGGAATATCTATAATAAATTAATGCAGTAGTCGGTGAAACTTGTAGTTGAAACTTGTTCCCATTGACAAACTGGGGCTTGCTAGTTCGACCAGTATCTCTAGTTTTATGGAGAAAAAACGGCATCTGTCTCACTCAAAGGGGTGAGAAGACAACATAGAACGATGTCCTGCCAGCAGGATGGCGGGTCTGATGAAGTTACTCTGTAAAGCAGAATTGGAAGCATACAACAGATCATATGTTCAGGCTTATTCAGCTCATGAATCAGCCATAATGTAGCGTTAAACAGACAATCCTGACATGATCAGGGACGGATGAGACTCACAGACAGACAGACAAGAGAGATGTGCTCAGTCTCAGTTGTGTCTTTTTTAGACTCCAGAGACACTGGGGTGTCAGTGGAAAGCAGGGTACACCCCCCGACTGGTGCGGGCTGGTGGGGTGGGCCAGAGCCGGGACGCACCCAGTGGGGGGGTGGTGACAGCCACAGCGGACGAGCTTCAGCCCACTGTGGGGGCCGATGTCTGACACGACCTCTCCCAGCATGGCCTCGGCAGGAGAGCAAGGAGGCCATCGCCAGAGCCGTCACCATGGCTCCCAGACTCGTGATCTGTCATTGTCCCACCACTCTCTCACTCACGCTGTTCTCGCTGCCAGAGAGGACCATGCCCAATAACAGTTCATCAAGTGATTGATTTATCTTTGTAAACACACAATGGACGTTTGGAGGTGATGTCCATCAGAGGCACACTGTGGCCTCCTTATCAAACGATCAAATACAGTGCAGCTAAACTTCAATTATTCAGATATTCAAACGCTTTTAGCTGACTGTGAGATATGATGTCACTGTTATAGAACAATTTTAAAATGCCAGCAGCACTTTATATTGTGTGATAGTTTCACTTACAATGAATCAATAGAAATGATCTAAAATCTAAGTCGTTAGAAGTTAGACGTTGCGGTTATTGCCAGTGGAAACAAAAGCTTTGTGCGATTCAATATGAATTATTTCTCACTTGTAGCTCATTGACCCTTAAACTCATATTGGTATCATGGATTCTAAACTTTCAATCAATACCAATTCAAACATATGTGTTTGTAGATAGAAAAGGAGATATTCTAGTGATTTGAAGATGGACTTATTGATGCATCCTTAATCTGTGTTATACAGGAAGGAAAATCACAGTTTGCACAGTGTAACAGTTGTTAAGGAGCTATAGGGGCAGTCGTGGGCTGGAGGTTAGGGATCTGGCCCTGTGACCGGAAGGTTGCCGGTTCGATCCCCAGGGCCGACAGTCCATGACTGAGGTGTCCTTGAGCAAGACACCTAACCCCCAACTGCTCCCCGGGCGCCGTGGATAGGGCTGCCCACCGCTCCGGGCAAGTGTGCTCACTGCGTGTGCTCACTGCACCCCTAGTGTGTGTGTTCACTAGTGTGTATGTGGTGTTTCACTTCATGGATGGGTTAAATGCGGAGGTGGAATTTCCCCGGTTGTGGGATCAAAAAAGTATCACTTATAAAACAATATACAATTACACAGTAAATCATGGACATCTATGTTTGCTGGACAGCATCAGTTCCTGAGCGAGTTTTTTCACCCTGTGGTCATAGTGACATCTCTGTGGTGAGGCTCTTGTTCAGAAGTGTGAGCTTCTGTCTGGCCTGCAGAGCCGAGAAAGGAAGTAGCGCAGACCCCATTCTCTCTTTCATCCCTGCCTGACACACCATCAAAAAAAAAAAAGAGAGAGAAAAATCTCTTGATGGACATCACACAAGTGCTGGTGTGTAACTTAAGCAGACATTCACCTAGCCCCCCACCGTCACTCTCTCTCTGTCTCTCTCTCTCTCTTCAATCTTTCTTTGACTCTCTTTCATTTTCTTTCATTCTTTCATTCTCTCTTTCATCCTTTCTTTCTTTTTTCTTTCTTTCCTCGCTCCATCCTTTCTTTTTTTCCTTCTTCTCTCACTCCCTCCATCCTTTCTTTCATTCTTTCTTTTCCCTTGCTCCATAGTTTCTTTCTTTCTTTCTTTCTTTCTTTCTTTCTTTCTTTCTTCCTTCCTTCCTTCCTTCCTGTCTTTTCTTTGCAGGACCACATGAATACTAGAAGTTTAGAGTAACTATTTTGTGATTTACTTCAGAAGAGGACATCTCTCTTTATGATTCTCCTCCCTCTCTCTTTTCCTTCTGTCTCTTCTCCATCTCTTTTTACCTCTCCTGACCTTTTCTATCTTCTCCACCTTCAACTCGAGAATCCTTAAGGTGCATTCTACGTCTTCCCAAGCATGTCCGTTTTTTTCTGAGACTCTTTCTTTTTCTCTTGCTCTCCTTTTCTCTCTCTCTCTTACTGCCTCTCGACCAGGGGACCGTTGCTGTCACAAAGCCGCCACTGTGTCCCTCCCTCACTTGCTCTCTCTCTGTCTCTCTCGTTCTCTCTCCTAGTGTCCCCACTGGCTCTCCTGCAGGAGTACTGGAGCGTGAATCGGAAAGGAGGAGCCACTTATCTCCAAACCCCCCCATCTTTCGCCCCCCACCCTTCACCTCAGCTCCCTCTCCTCCAGTTCTCTAAGCACAAAGGCCACAGCTTTTAACGGCACACAATGACGCAGACCTGAAAGGTTACTTACTTTGCTGCGTTTCCCCTCCATCTCCACCAACCTACCCCTCCCCAAGCCCCCCTCAAACGTCTCTTCGGCTGTCAGCCCCCTTCCTTGGGCAGCGCCCATGAAAAGAGCATCTAATGGCTGCTTGTTAGCCACTCCGCTGGCTGCACTGATCCGCGTTATCTGCCCCATCGGTTGTTCACTGAGATGTCTGTGCGAATGTCAGCGAGATCCTGGTCGGGGTCATGTTTTTATTCGCCCAATCAGCCGCTGATCCGATAAGACAATTTGTCTGAAGGAAATCAGACACAGGGGCTCTGGTCACTGGGGTTCAGGGGCAGTAGAAGGAGGCCCCAGGACAGGCAAGCCCCTGCGCTTCACCTTTCATCCTCCTTCCTGCACTTCACTTCTCTATCCTATCTCTCCTTGCTGATCGGTTTACATTTTAAGTAATTTAGGTTCACAGAGTTCAAAGGTATAGGCTGTCCATCTCTGAAGTCGTCCTGACTCTTCTGAATCTCATTCACTATGATGCGAAAGTTTTTCAAAAGAAATTGTTGCATGAGATGGCAGCTTAGAGATTCAGAGATTTGAAAGGCAATTTAAACTCACAATAGCTTTCAGAGCAGCAATGTTTCGGCATTACCTGGGAATTTTCTAAAGGAAGGGATTGGGGACATGCTTCCTTCTAAATGTATTATATTTATGTCACATTAACACATACATCATTTTTCTTTTACTTTTGCTCACTTGCCTTCTCTTTCCTTCAGCCTCGCACATCCTCCATGTTTCATTTCCTTGTTTATCATCTTATCTACTAATCAGCACTCGGCTGACACATTCCCACTCACATAATTGTATACAGACATGGAAAATGCCTTCCGTTTATATGTGTTAAGTGAAGTCAACATCCATCACTGACCACCTCGGGAATGTGATGAGAGAGAGAGAGAGTTTCAGCCACACTCATTGCTAACAGGTTTATTAAATCAAACACATAGCCATTCAATCACCATAGACAAACATTACCAATAGAATTAGGATTGGTAGCTTAGGGTCAGTGTCATAGGATGCCACCTGTGCCACAAGTCAGTTCAGTGAAATTTTTGCCCTGCTAGATCTTCTCTGGTAAACTGTAAGTGCTATTATCATGAAATGAAAGCATCTAAGAGCAACAGCAGCTCACCCACAAAGCCGTGGATCATGCAAACTCACAAATGGACGAGGTAAAAAGCACACACACACACACACACACACACACACACACACACACACACACACACACACACACACACACACACACACACACTTTCTAAGCTGCTTCTCCCTCAGGGTCACGAGAGGTAAAAAGCACTGATTGCCTATTGCACGACCCACTACAGAGTGTAAAGAACATTTCCTCTGGACTCCGGAGTGATGAATCACACTTTATGAACTGGAAAAACGATGGAATAATCTGGGTTTTTTGGATGCCAAGAGAATGCAGGCTATTGGAATGTATAGTGTCAGCAGTAAAGTTTGGTGGAGGTTTTAGTGAAAGTAATGTTAATGCTACAGCATACAAAGACATTTTCAACAGCTTCCAACTTTGTGACAGCAGTTTTAGGAAGGCCCCTTCCTGTTCCAGCATGACTGTGCCTCTTGTGCACAAAGTAAGGTCCATAAAGATGCAGTTTGACGAGGTTGGAGAAACTCCGGTGGCCTGCACAGAGCCCTGACCTGAACCCTACTGTGCACCTTTGGGATGAATTGGAACATCAACTGCATGCCGGCCTGTCTTGTCTTACAAAATCAATACCTTACTTTACAAATACTCTTTTGACTGAATGGGACAAAATTCTCATAGACACACTCCAAAAGTCTTGTGGAAAGCCTTCCCAGAACAGCAGAAGCTGTTATAGCTTCAAAGGGGGGACAGCTTCATATTAATGCCTGTGGTTTTGGAATGGCATGTCCAACAAGGTCATACAAGTATGGTGGTCAGGAGTTCACATACTTTGGCCTAAAAGGGTTTTATGTATGGTTCTAGTAAAAAACCTTGAAAATCTAGGGAGGAGATTCTTTAGGGAATGAAAAATGGTTCTTCTATGGAATCACTCCGAAGCATGGCACCTTTAGGGTGCACCTATAGAAATGTACCGTAAGTTATAGAGAAATGTTCACTTTATTGTGTCATGCTCCAGGTGGGGTTGCAGAGTTGCTCCCCCTGTCTCTGATCAGTATGCCTCCCCAGTGGTCAGTTTCCTGCTCTCCCCTGCAATTCAATTGTGCCCTGTCCCCACAGTCAGTGTGGACCTCTGAATTTTGCCGTGTACCCACCACGAAAGCTCTTAATAATCAGCGGTTATTGCTTGGGATCGAATTTACAGTGAGGGGGCAAGTCTTTAGTGATATGATTTTGGTCACCCTAACCCAATCTATTCCTCAAGCCTTTCTTTTACACTGTTCCGTTCATATTGTCTCGAAGCGGTGGCATTTTAATTTTCATTCTCGCATTAGCTGTTATTTGGTTAGCCACTCACTTTTTCTCGCCTTCTACACAGATACAGGTTGGTACTGGTCATTGAGAATGACATTATTTCTCCCCTTGGGAGTGAAGGGAGAGTGTTTTTGGCAGAGACTATGTTATTGCAGACATGTCCCTGTTCCGTTTGAGCCTTTGTGTAGACGAGACAAAGCAAGCAATAACAGTGCTTTGTTCTTCATTTGGAAATATTGAGTTGCACAACTTCTCTCTGTGGTTGGGTTGTTGATCATTTCTTGCTTAAAGGGGAATTGCAATAATTTTCCTTTATGCTTTGTGTAAGGGTCAAGGCTTTCTGCAGAGTGTTATTTGAATTAGTTTCTAGAATCAATACAAATATTCTTTGACAGGGAAACAAATTATAAGCTACACTTATTGGGCCTTTTGGCTCCTGCAGTGTTTGTAATTGGCTTATAAGAATTCCTGTCACAGAAATGTACAGTGCTGAGAAGTGAAGTTGGAAAAAATACTACATATTTTCTTGCACATTTTAGCTGCAAAGCTGCTGGAAGGTTGAGTGTGTCCGCACTGCTACTTCACCTGGATTTATCAAGCCATTATCTGCATGTTCAAACGGATTGAACATGGAAAGCTAAACATTTTCAGCATTATCACTCTGCTGATGTCAACAGAGCTGAGCAGAACACTGTGAAATTGTTGTGATGGATAAATATGGAATACATTTACATATACAGCATTCGGCAGATGCTCTTATCCAGAGCATCTTACAATTTGATCATTTTACACAGGGATGCAAAGGTGGTGTTAGGAGTCCCAAGGACTCATCGATATAGTGTATCGAGTGCTTGGCCAAGTGAGGGATTGATCCCCGGTCTACAGCATAGAAGGCAAAGGTGTTATCAGCTACCAAATGAGTATTGAGTTACAACAGATAAAAAAAGTCAGAGTTCGCCATATTTTTTAAATAAACCACGTGAAAGTTATCTGATTATGCAAAAGGAGAGATCACTCTTACAGTTCACGATAAAATTAATTACCATTAAAAACTGAAAATTCTTTGTGGAAAATGTTTATTTAGGTGGGCTTACTGAAGGCTTTTCCCCTATGCACAGTGTCAGATACATATTATCCCACTTTTGATAAACTCAGCATATACTGAAAAACTAAATTAAGAAATATTTTCTTACTACAGCATTAGTAGCTGTGCAATTTTCAGTTAATCATGTGTATGCAACATTATGCCACAAAATGCATGCGTAAGTCCAGTACAGCACTAATGTACACTTCCACTACTGAGGAGCCTTTTCAGTTTAATTACCCCTTAAAAGAACTTAGAGTTACCCGTTATTTGGATGCCAGTCAACAGATTATCTATAGATTATTAAAAGCCAACTGGTGAAACTTATTATCATCAGTGTTGAGATTCGAATTAGTACCAGGGTTAGGTTTAGGCTAGATGAAGGTCTGGTTTAGGTTTTGGGTCAAGGCTGAGATTTGGGTAGGGTCAGGTTTGGGGTTGGGAAAAATGAATGTGAATTTAATAGATATTTATTTGAATGAAAGTTAAATGCAAGACATCTACAACAGGCTATCCAAATAAACTGTTACTGAGCTTAGTAACACTGAAATAAATAACTGGCTCATCACATTGATTTATCAGTCTACTCAGGCTTTAGTAGGAACTTTTCTGTTGAGTTTCTCTATAGAATCTGTCTAATGAGCTTGTTTACTACACTCTGTGCTCTTGTTTTAAAATCATTAATAAATAAGCATTGATTATATTTTCACTTATTTAGTAGGTAGGTATTCTAAAATCATTCTCTGACAAATATAAAAAGTAATCGGGTCCTGAATACTGCCCTCCTAATATGCAACTTGAACTGAACACAGATGATCAATTTTTGTCCACACACACACACACACACACACACACACACACACCCACACACACACACAGACACACACACACACACACACACACACACACACACACACACACACACACACACACACACACACATTTTCTAAGCCGCTTCTCCCTCAGGGTTGTGGGGGGTGCTGGAGCCTATCCCAGCGGTCATTGGCATGAATGGGCAGGATGGGCTCTGAATACTTTAATTATATTTCAACCCTAGATATCACTGATCTGATGTTGACCAGTTCATGCTAGAATCTTAGATAAATAAGACGAAACTGTCGTGATAAAACAGGCAGTTCTGAGAGCAGTGGGGGAGGCTGTCTGAACCACATTAACAGCCAATGGAGAGTAGAGCAAATGATGGCAAACATCAGTTGAATACCGTATTAATATGCCTATCATATACTTAGCAACGGCTGTTTATTATCAATAGTTGTAACAACAGACAATGGACAATAAATACATAATAGACTAGGAACACAGAATTGTAATGGAGCAATGAGTGTATAATAAGCAATAAATGCTGATTACAAAAGACTTTGTTACAAAGACTTTGAATATAGTAACCATGGTAAAAATGTAACACACTGCGTCTCATAACTTATTACTTTATTTAGTCATATTGCTACAGTTTTCTGAGAGAGGGGGTGTGAGAGTAAGATGGGGGTGGGGGGGGGGGGGGTGGGCAGGCAGACTTAATAAGCTTAATGAAACATGTCAGTGTGTTATTTTCCGCCCCATGCCTCAGTCATGGCCAGTCAAAGCCCCCCTACAGAGAAAGGCCTATTGTTGCGATGCTGGACTAGCTCAGGTCCCAGGGGTCCAAGCACTCTTCAGCTCCATCCGTCACTGCCATCACCAGCAAGCTTCACACACACACCTCTTGACATTGATGACACGACGTTGTCCCCTTCCTCCTACATATGACCCTCATGAAAACATGTAGAAGTGGACATAGAAGTTCTGCTCTATTTATCAACCATGATAGGGAGGGGTCTACAGGCGGGGTTTTCTGTCAGGTGGTCAGTGGGGGTGTCTCACTCTCCACGGCTCCATTGCGAGGGTTGGCGGGGGCCATAACCCAAGGGTCAAAGATCCCGACATGGGCTTTCACACACTGCCAGAGGCAGTAATTAACTAGCTGACTGACAGGGAGTTGATGGCAATGGGCCAAGTGGAAGGAGAAGTCACATCACTGTCAGACTCATCACTCATATCAAAACCTCATAACTCTGCTCTGAAAATGTAAGCTGCCCTTTATGTGATGCAAGCACTTTGTCTAAAATGACGTAAACATTTTTCTCACAATGTAATCAGACACAAAATTAATGCAACTGTTAGTTGTTACAAAAAAAAAGCCAGTAAATAGTTTACAGGTATAAAATGATAAAAACTGAATGATCACCAGCAGCATTACATTATCACCCACACAGCAAGATGTTTCAAATGGCAAAACAGACTTTTTTTAATTTATTCTATTTTTGTAAAATTTCATTTCACTGGTGTCTCTCGTCTCAGTAGCTGTCATAACAACATCTAATCTGACCAGATCACTGGGGTCCAGCAAATACAACTTTAAATTGATTATTGTGTCTTCTGCTTTACCCTGTGTGGTGTTGCATCGCCAAAATCGAACGAGTGTGATGCATTTGCTTTTCCAAAATGGAATGTTTTTGTGCCTTTTTTGTATTTACATGGCTGCCTGTGGCCATAAATAAGGTATGAAATGACACTTTTTCTACCAGCACAATTTTTTACCAACACAGCATTACATTAGCTGCTACACTGTTTCCCCAGAGTATATGTAGCTGAGCTGTGCTAGTTCCTAGTGTAGGCTTTTACTAATTTAGCTTTAATGAGGCAACTCAGCAGTAAAGTTTAAAAAAAGACGGCCTTTACCCCTTTTTCCACAATTCTGTTCAGTGTTTAACATAAAAAAATTTAATAGAAAAAGTCAGTGCAGACCTGTGGATCTAAATTGTAAACAAAATGTAATTGTATTTCATCATGTAAGAAACTATGTAATTAAGCATGTAATTATGTAATTACATGTGCATAATATACTTGAACAAAAATAATAACAATAACAACAATGACTAATTTCATCAAATTTATGTTAGAAAAACTTACTATACAATCTTTAAATTCCTTTGAACTTAGGCGTCTTTGAATGAATTAGATCAGAATTTTTATTTTATTTTGTTCCATAGGAGTGTTTTTACTGGTTTTGGATTATATGCTGGTCTTTCATAATTACCTTTTATACTTACACTATATTTCCAAAAGTATTCACTCGTCTGCCTTCACATGCATATGAACTTGAGTGACATCCCATTCTTAATCCATAGGGTTTAATATGATGTCGGCCCACCCTTTGCAGCTATAGCAGCTTTAACTCTTCTGGGAAGGCTTTCCACAAGGGTTAGGAGTGTTAGGAGACTCGTCCATCGTATCACCAGATGGAGAAGCGTGATTGGTCACTCCAGAGAACACGTCTCCACTGCTCTAGAGTCCAGTGGTGGCGCTTTACACCACTGCATTCAACACTTTGCATTGCACTTGGTGATGTAAGGCTTGGATGCAGCTCTGCCATGGAAACTCATTCCATGAAGCTCTCTACGCTGTTCTTGAGCTGGTCTGAAGGCCACATGAAGTTTGGTGGTCTGTAGTGATTGACTCTGCAGAAAGTTGGTGACCTCTGCTCACTATGCCCCTCAGCATCCGCTGACCCCGCTCTGTCATTTTACGTGGCCGACCACTTTGTGGCTGAGTTGCTGTCGTTCCCAATCGCTTCCACTTTGTTATAATCCCACTGACAGTCGACTGTGGAATATTTAGCAGTGAGGAAATTTCGCCACTGGACTTGCTGCACAGGTGGCGTCCGATCACGGTACCACGCTGGAATTCACTGAGCTCCTGAGAGCGACCCATTCTTTCACTAATGTCTGTAGAAGCAGTCTGCAGGCCTAGGGGCTCGGCTTTATACACCTGTGGCCGTGGAAGTGACCGGAACACCTGAATTCAATGCTTTGGATGAGTGAGTGAAAACTTTTGTCTCCATACACGGCCACAGCACTTTATTTTAACCACTAACATGTAAACACAGCATTACCCTGCTCCACAGTTTATCCTGACTGTAGGAATGTAGATGAGTTATGCTTTTTCCTACATACTTAAAAATGGTTCTTCAAGAGTTCTTTAATCAAGGAAATGGTTCTATTTTGACCCATGAGTTCTGAAATGGTTCTTCAGACTGATGGAGAATGTGTTGTATATGGTTCAGAAAGTGTTCTGCTCTTGTGACGATGTCTAGCTTGTAACAATAGAACCCATTTTTGGTGCTATGTAGAACCGCTTACAAAAAGGTTCTATATAGAACCATATACAACACAATCTCCATCCGTCTGAAGAAAGATTTCACCAAAGGACCATTAAAGCATAACATAGTTCTATATAGAACCTGTGACAGAAGGATAGCAGCAAGAGTGAAAGGGAAGGTTTACAAGACAGCAGTGTGTCCTGCTATGATGTCTGGTTTGGAGACTGTGGCTCTGTCTAAAAGACAGGAGGCTGAGCTGGAGGTGGCGGAGATGAAGATGCTGAGATTTTCATTGGGAGTGACCAGGCTGGACAAGATTAGAAATGAGCAGATCAGAGGGACAGTGAAGGTGGAGCAGTTTGGAGATAAAGCCAGAGAGGCCAGGTTGAGATGGTTTGGACATGTGTTGAGGAGGAATAGTGGATATATTGGGCAAAGAATGTTGGAGATGGAGCTGCCGGGTAGAAGGAGAAGAGGCAGACCTCAGAGAAGGTTTATGGATGTAGTGAAGGTGGACCTGGAGATGGTTGGTGTGAAAGTAGAGGAGGCAGTGGATAGGGCAAGATGGAGGCAGATGATCCGCTGTTGCGACGCCTAAAGGGAGCAGCCGAAAGAAGAAGAAGAAGAAGAAGAAGAAGAAGAGTTCTATATAGAACCTGTGGCTGTTATTTATATATATATATATATATATATATATATATATATATATATATATATATATATATATATATATATATATATATATGTATGTATCTAAATTTTACAGTTTTTTACATAATTTGAAAATGCCTGTTGCGCTTTACGTTGTGTGTAAATTTCATGATGAATGGACCCAAAGAAACATCCAAAAATGACAGAATGAATGGAAATATGTCTGGTTCCATGGACGTACATTAAAAGTGGAGTATGTTTTTTGTTTCTCCTGTAAAGTTATCATTTTAGAGATATGAGTTTTTGTTCTGACTGCAGCGATACATATATACTATAATTTGTTTAATTAAATTATATGTATATAATTTGTTTAAACTTGTCTTTACTTAATTAATTAAATAAGTAATTAAAGACAAGCAACCAAAAGCAATCTAACTCCTTTAATATAATAATAATTTAGATTTGGTTAGACAGTACATTTTCTAACATGTTATCATTAATCTGTACCGGAATATGTTTTTAACCCCTTAAAATCTCAGGCTTATTACATACTAAGCCTTATTAATCAGAATTACGTGGACTACAATGCAAATTGGCTGAACTATTCTTAGGTTATAGAAGCGTGTACTAAAACTGTGGGTCCGCTGGCAGCCCTGATGATTTAAGGGGTTGAAGTTACCCTGCCAACCTTGCCCAACCTGGCAATTAACTGTTGTGTGCAATGTGGTCTAATTGGTTACATCGCTGCATATATTTTGTTACTGTTCTGTAATGGGCTCAACTCAAAAGTTGTTAAGCAATTAAGTTCTGTAAAGCAGTTTTCACTGGTGATAATAAAAGCATGCCTTTCTCACTTTTAGCTCGCTGAAAAAAGTTTCAGATAAAATCTTCTGGATTCTGAACTTCCAGTTGATCCCATATTTGCGTGTGTAAGTGACACTGTTTTAGGACTGACATTTGATGAAATGTTATTGTTGAGCAGTTTTGTTCTTCTGAAAAGAAAAAACATATTTTACCTTTTTCTACTTTTTTGTTCAGGGTTACAAAGAAGAACAAATAGAAAAAGTCAGCGCAGACACAAACCTGTCGAGGCAGAGAGTAAATCAGCTGTAAATCATTATATAACAAAAAAAACAATAACAACAACAATAATGGTTAACACGTTCAATTTAGTCCGACTTAAATCAAATTGATGTATGAATAACTTACAGTACAATCTGTAAGTTTTCCTTCCATATCATTCCTTTAAACTTAGGCCTCTTTGAATGAATCAGAAAATTCACCGAAATGTTTCTTTGTTTCACTTACAGGTTTTGGGTTATATGCTGGTCTTTCATATTTTTTAGACATTTTTTGTCCAAGCTTGAGGTTCACCACTGAAGACTGTGTAGGAATGTGACTCTTCTCATGGGACCCTGAAAGGCAGGACTTCTCAATCATCTATACATCTAAGATTTGAGGGCGGGACCACCTCAGCTTGAGAGGTAACAGAGCTCCTCCATAGATAACATGTTCACCTTTGAAGAATGCACTTAAAAGGGGAAAATGTGCAGAATTAAATGGTGTCTCTCCCCCTTGCTGCTGAGAGGGACATTTTCTCCTGCTGCACAAAAGGGCCGGGATCGCATTGCAGCACCGCATTCACCGGACCACTTTGTTTTCAAATGGTTTTGTTAGTTGTGACACTGCAGTCATCCAACACCTTCTAAGAATCTGAACTGTAAAAAGCTCTTGTTCTCCAGCGGCTAACCCAGAAACAGACTTGGGGGCCCTGCGGATTGTGCAATGCCTCCCCGCTGGTGATCCACTATGAGTGCCCCATGCCTCCAGGGCTTCGCCCATGTTTAAGCTGCTTAACACAGTCATGTCAACACACTAGTCAATTCTTTCACATGTTCCACGCTGCCTGCTTCTTGACCTCTGGCTTATCTCTGGCTTCCTAAGTAGAAAGATATATGTGTATGTGTGTAGGTCCCAAACCTAGCTGACTGGATCCAATCCAAATTGCTCATCTCATGGGAAGATTTTAAAGGGAAGTAATGTTACCCCATAAAATCCCACCCTTATTACATGCTGAGGTTATTATTTGATAGCAGTGAGTTTGTTGCAAACTGTTCTTAGCTTTGAGAACCGTATAAAAAAACATTGGGCCTGATGGCAGGCTTCGGTCTTTAAGTGGTTAATGCAGCCTATATTAATTTATAGCGACTTGTTTGTGGCCCGCACGCTTATAACGACTGACACGTTACATATTAGTGTCATCGTAAAGGCTGAATGTGAAACAAGGGTTCTGGAAGCCATAGAAGAACCACTTTGGTTCTATAAAGAACCTCTCAATTGAGGCTTTATCCATTGAGAGTTTCTTTAGGGAACTAAAGGTTGAAAATAAAATGATTATCATGAGCACTAAAAAGACCGCTTGAACGACAAATGCCGCGCTTGAACACCTTTGTATAGGCGGGAAAGAGGATCATGAGCTGTCGAAAAGCTCGAGAAACGCAGGGAGTCCTGAATGAGATTTTCCATGCTGGGGCAGGAGGGTGCCCATCCCAACAAACAGACAGAGGAAGGCTTTAGCAGGGGCTCATGGAAGGCAACAGAAAGACTATCCGCTGCATTAACCTTCGGCGGGCCCGCAAGAGCTCTTTCTGCACTCCTCTTTCAGCAGGACCCAGGGGAGAGTAACTGTGAGCTCGGCCCATTCTCCTCGAGAACTTTGATTTCCTATTAGGTTCCTGCGGCCCGGGAGGAGGCGGAGGGAGCCCATCGTCTCACGTTCGACGGCAGGCCCCGTGCGGGACAATGGCTGGCCCCGGCCTGGATACAGGCCCTTTTGTTAGCCGTGCCATTTTGTTTCTCGCCCCTGTCCCTCTGGCAGAGCGGAGCGCTCGCATCACATGCTCTTCCCCAAAGTGCACACTTTTAGCCTGGGATGGGTGGAAGGGTGGGGGGTGGGGGGGTGTGGGGGGTCGGGAAGAGAAAGAAGGAGCAATAGAGTGTCTGTGCATGAGGGGGCAAGAGGGAGCAGAGAGCAAAACAACAACTTTCCCCGCTGAGCTCCAGAAATGTTTGATTAGCATGTTTGGCACCATCTAAAGAGAGCTACGAGTGATCTACTGTTTGGCCACTTTGCACCCTTGAAAATACTACGGCACCTTCTCGAAACCATTAAAACTGGCTCCAGAAAGGGTTGTTTGGATCAAGGCCATCAAAGAACTTCCTTTGGTCCCCTGAAGAACCTTCCAGTGGATGGTCCTTTAACGAGACATTTTTCTAGTCTGAATGTGAAGGACCTTTTAAAAAGAGCTTCCACAGACAGTACACCGAAACGTCACTCAAATCAACCGTTAAGTATAAGATAATTTTTCAGCATCAGGAAAAAAACTAAATATATTTTTACCAGAAAATTACAAAGAAGTATCAGCAACTGAACATATATATATATTTCAGTGTTTAGTTACATTTTTGCCTTTGTCTTATTTGCAGCTTGTAAAACAAAACAGCACCTCCAAAGTTCAGTCTTAGAATCTGGTTGCACTTTCTGTGTCTTACACTCCAAATAATCCCAAACACATTTAGTGACATTAAGGTTTGGACTCTGGGGTGGTCAGTCCATTGTTCTATGAACACCAGCGACTTCTTTGTTTGATTTGAATACTTCGTTTCCCAGTAACACCTTCTTGGGTGCTGTGCATGACCTATAGTGTCTTCTCACAGTGGGTAGATGGACCTGTACGTTTTTCAAAGTTGAAAGATTTAAGTACTATTTATTCGATGCTGACTGCTTTGGTGGTCTTCCATGTCTTGTACGGTCATTAAAAGTCACATTTTCACATAATTTTTTGGAAACTGCAGTTTTTTTCACTCATTTTTCTATGATTTTCTCCTTTCTTCTGGATTATGATCAATATCGTCTTGATAGGAACAACTTGTTTTTAATGGCTATTTTAAATGGACATTAAAATAATGAGGCGTGGGCGACGACTTCTGCATAGTATTATACTAATAAGAGGTTTTTCCTAAAAATATACATCTAAGCCAAAAATCTTTTAGGATCGTCTGCTTTCAGGAGTGTGGCCGACAGACCTGCACTTGATTAACTGCAGGATGAAGCAGCTGATCAGTTAGTAACTGTGGGTGCTTACTGTCTAAAATTGATTAAGATATTAAGATGAATCATGACTTCAGTCTGTAACCATCTGCAAAACTGTGAACTGCACTAAAATGTCTAAAATCAGGAGGTCTAAATTAAGAAGTTACTGCAATGAGAGCAGCCTCTCTCTTCCTGCTGGCAGGAGTGGACGATTTAGGTTCACTTCAGTTTACGCGACATTTGTCTGGCATTTGAGGGCAAATCTGTTGCATCTGCAGAGATAGGCCTGAGAGAAGAATGGAGTGTTTAAGGCATTTCGGATTTTGTTTCACAATGTCTCGGATCTTAGCTTTCACAGACTGCTGAATAAAAATGAGCGTGTTAGGGAGAAAGAGTTTAACCTACACTGAGTGAGCGAGAGAGCGAGACAGAGAGAGGGAAAGAGAGAGAGAGAGAGAGAGAGAGAGAGAGAGAGAGACTATAATTGTAATTGATTGACAGGTGCAGTGAGGCAGCACTGATCTGTGAAGGACCCCTCTGGAGATGGAGGATGTGGATTGAGCTCAATGATGTGACAACAAGGGATGTAAAAGTTAACCTGTGAGGAGGGGTAGATAAGGTGGAGTGCGGGAAACTCATTTCAGAGTTTGCTCATTTGCTGTTTCATCTATTCCTGAGTTTCTGACGCAAATGACAAATTAGAAGTGACCCTGCAAAGAAAGAACAAGGGAGGGAGGGAAGGAAGAAAGAAAGAAAAGAAAGAAAGAAAAGAAGAATGAAAGAAGGAAGGAAAGAAAGAGGTAGGGAGGGAGGGAAGAAAGAAAGAAAGAAAGAAAGAAAGAAAGGCAGAAACAAATAAAGAAAAGAAAGAAAGAAAGAAAGAAAGAGGAAAGAAAAGGAAAAAGAATGCATAAAGAAAGAAACAAACAAACAAATAAATGAAACAAAAGAAAAAGGGAGGGAGGGAAGAAAGAAAGAAAGAAAGAGGAAAGAAAAGGAAAAAGAATGCATAAAGAAAGAAACAAACAAACAAATAAATGAAACAAAAGAAAAAGGGAGGGAGGGAAGAAAGAAAGAAAGAAAGAAAGAAAGAAAGAAAGAAAGAAAGAAAGAAAGAAAGAAAGAAAGAGGTAGGGATGGAAGAAAGAAAGAAAGAAAAAGAAAGAAAGAAACGGGAAAGAAAAGGAAAAAGAATGCATAAAGAAAGAAAGAAAGAAACAAATAAATGAAACAAAAGAAAAAGGGAGGGAGGGAAGAAAGAAAGAAAGAAAGAAAGAAAGAAAGAAAAAAGGAAAGAAAGAAAGAGGTAGGGATGGAAGAAAGAAAGAAAGAAAAAGAAAGAAAGAAACGGGAAAGAAAAGGAAAAAGAATGCATCAAGAAAGAAACAAATAAATGAAACAAAGGAAAAAAGAAAGAAAAGAAAGAACAAGGAAGGGAGGGAGGGAAGAAAGAAAGAAAGAAAGAAAGACAGAAACAAAGAAAGAAAAGAAAGAAAGAAAGAGGTAGGGATGGAAGAAAGAAAGAAAGAAAAAGAAAGAAAGAAACGGGAAAGAAAAGGAAAAAGAATGCATAAAGAAAGAAAGAAAGAAACAAATAAATGAAACAAAAGAAAAAGGGAGGGAGGGAAGAAAGAAAGAAAGAAAAAGAAAAAAGGAAAGAAAGAAAAAGAGGTAGGGATGGAAGAAAGAAAGAAAGAAAAAGAAAGAAAGAAACGGGAAAGAAAAGGAAAAAGAATGCATCAAGAAAGAAACAAATAAATGAAACAAAGGAAAAAAGAAAGAAAAGAAAGAACAAGGAAGGGAGGGAGAGAAGAAAGAAAGAAAGAAAGAAAGACAGAAACAAAGAAAGAAAAGAAAGAAAGAAACAAAGGAATAAAGAAAGAAAGAAAAATAAAAATTAAAGAAAGAAGGAAGGGAGGGAGGGAAGAAAGAAAGAAACAGAAAAGAAAAGGAAAAAGGATGCATCAAGAAAGAACCAAACAAATGAAACAAATGAAAAAAGAAAGAAAAAGAAAAATTAAAGAAAGAAAGAAGGAAGGAAAAGCATGAAAAGGCAGAAAGACTGCAGACAGGAGGAGGTGCTGTATAAACGAAAGGCCGGATGGTGCAGAAGGTGTTCACTCCTCTCCAGCTCAGTGTGGATAGTCACTTCAGTGTTCTTCTGTATTTTTAAGTGATTCAGTTCATTCAGAGCTCTGAAGGACTTTTATATACAGTGTGATCTAATAAGCTGTATAATAACACAGCTCCACTACTGAAACTGAGACCTCAGGACGGCGTAAAGTAGCATGTTAAGCCGAGTGTGGGACTGTGGGGGATGTGTATTGGTTTCTGAGGAACCTGCTGGCTTGTTAACTAATTACTCAGATTTCTTTGCACCTCTGGTGTCTCTGAAGTCAGGGAGCTCCGTCAGGAAGCTACGTTCTGTGTGTGTTGTGGTCTCCTCTGATTTAGAGAGGAGCGTGTATTTTAAGAACAGCCACAGGCATGGATGCACTCCTCTGTTCTCGTGTCTCTTCACTGGACTCATATTACAGTTGGGATCGTCTCTGATGGCTGAGTCATCATAAAGCTGAACAGTGATGTTTCTCTCCCTTTGATTTCTTTCAGTTTGTGAGACTCAAACTATGTCAAATATCTAAAGTAGATTTGCCACCGCGACCCTATCTGGATTATGCGGTCATCACGACGACGATGATGATTTGCTAACAAGCTCTGCCAGCCAACCAATCAGCACTATTTGCTGGTGTTGTACTGCCAAAAACCTGTAGAAAAAAAGAAATAAACACGTTTTCTTTGCTTTTTTAGTTAAATGCATCCTTCCACTTTCAAAAATTTAAGGAAAGTTCTCCGCAAATGATTAAAAAGTATTTTAACTTTTCGTTTTTAGCCGTTTAGCTTGTTCGTTGGGAGTGACAAGGATGGACAAGATTAGAAATGAGCAGATCAGAGGGACAGTGAAGGTGGAGCAGTTTGGAGATAAAGCCAGAGAGGCCAGGTTGAGATGGTTTGGACATGTGTTGAGGAGGAATAGTGGATATATTGGGCAAAGAATGTTGGAGATGGAGCTGCCGGGTAGAAGGAGAAGAGGTAGACCACAGAGAAGGTTTATGGATGTAGTGAAGGTGGACATGGAGATGGTTGGTGTAAAAGTAGAGGAGGCAGTGGATAGGGCAAGACGGAGGCAGATGATCCGCTGTGGTGACCCCTAAAGGGAGCAGCCGAAAGAAGAAGAAAAGTTTTTAGCCGTTTAGCTCCATTCATCCCCATTCAATGAGGACCCACAGTTTTTGATATAATGGGGGACATAGGAAGAGGCCAGGCTTCTCATAAACCGGCTCCGGTAAGAGGTGCTTGTGTTATTAACTGCTTTAAAGTTATGGTGGACTCAGGAACATGTACCACACATACACTTATTAAAGAAGGCCGAGAGGAAGAGTGATCAGTGTTCAGAGACAAATAAGCTGGACGCCTGATCCACCACCGTCTTGTAAAGTTCAAAGCGTAAACTTCGCTTCACTCCTCTGCAGCCCAGTTTCTGCTCCCACCATGTGGAACATTATGAATTTGAGTGTGACGCAGGCGCACTTGCACAGAATGTACTTAAACTGTCCAAATGGACATGTAATCAGATACAGGCGCTTACATGGCTATTATCCTTCTGTTTAACGGTTCAGTTGGATAGAAATTGTATAATAATAATTGCCTCAACTGGACTAGTCTATTCCAATTAAGGTGTATATATGGATGTATTTTATTCTGAGCTATTAGTTGGATGATTCATGAATAATTAGGCTGCATGTAAATGTGGCAAATTTTAATTAATTAACTATTTTTGGGCCTAAAACCTATTTTGAAAGGTTACTCAGGGTGGAGAGGTACGTGCAGGGCGCTGTAAGGCAAAACACTCTCTAAAGAAAACCTATTGTCTCAGATTTCAATTGTTTCACTGCTATCAACAATACACTACAAAACTCAGAAGACATGCAAGTACACAGTGGGTTTGGATAGTAAATAAAATGGCTATATTTGCATAGCTGACATCGTGACCTCTGGTTCCTATCACCACGACTGTAAAGACATCCGAATTGGCAGGTTTGTCAACAAACAAACCACTTCACATTAAACCACTCTGGATGACTTTGTTTATGTTTTAACAATTGAATTGTGTAGAAGGTATGAAAAATTGGTGGAATTCCCCTTCGTGGCTTATTGGCTAAATTCTTTTGGTCTGTATCATTCCACTCTATTTTCCTGTGAGTGACTTCCTTTGGTTACGTTAACTGTACGACAGTCATGAGTCACCTTTAGAAAAACTCTTTCAGGGTGCTACTCAGCTCAGGTGCTTCAATAGCAGTGACTCAACCTGTGCAGCAATCAGTGCTTCCAGATAGCCATCTAATGTTCTAGGAGTTTATGCAACACCACGAGTGTGTCTCCCAGCACACGTGAGTCAGAGCTCACAGTGACCTGAGACCAGCATTTTTCATGCAAATTTTAACCTTTACCACTGTAATGGAAACCGCTCAACTGATCTCAGAGCAGGGCAGGCAGTAATCAATCATATATAATATATACAGTGGGCCCCAAAAGTCCAGACCACTGCTGAAAATCCTTCTATTTTGCATTCCTCTCTAATTTGACAAATGTTTTCATTACAAATGATATGATCAGCACAACAATTTGAGTGAATTTTCAAGATTTTCAGTGTGGATTGTGTGTAAGAACCGATACCTATATGTAGTTGCTTTCATATCAAAATCATTATGAGAGTGTGTAAACACTTAATCAGCCTCAGAAACTTACAGGTACCAACCAGTATCTAGTTGATCTAATCAATGCTTCACTAACCATCACCTAAGAATAGTTCAGCCACTTTGAATTGAAGTCTTTGTAGTTACTGACTAATAAGTCTGAGATTTTAAGAGGTTGAATAAAGTCAGCTTGAAATCTATGTTCTCATAACAGCATTGTTCCAACCGAAATACTAATAAACGTTTTAAGACAATAAAGTATTAGATTTTACTGCATTTTTGTTTGTCTGTATTTATTCTAAACCAATATATAGACACACATAAGTTCAGTACTATGACTGTGCAAATCTAAGAGACTATGCTTCAATTATTTTAATAAAATAATGACAAGTTATTTATTTTTCAGCACCAGGAAAAAAAGCAGAAAAAAATCTTTCTAGCAGAAATTCATGATATCAAAATTTTAAGTATTAAATGAGTCTGCCCCTCGCTTTTATTACAGCTTCCATTCTTTTTAGGAGACTTACTTTCAGTTTTTCAAAGAAATCTGCAGGTATATTTTTCCACATCTCCAAAGCTCAAGTTTAAACGTACAGTGATGTTGAGGTCTGGACTCTGGGGTGGTCAGTCCGTTGTTGAGAGAACACCAGCTTTACTTGTGAGTTTCATTCCTTGTTCATTTCCTTTTCTCAGAAAAGCTTCTTGACAGCTACACATCCTTTCAGACTCATAGTGCTGAGCTGTCTTCTCACAGTGAAAGGATGAACAGAAACAGCAGTGGATTTTTCGGATGTGAAGCAAAAGTGGAGCTTGACTTTCTCTCCTCTCTCACAGACGAACGCTTTAACTGCTGTTTATCTGATAGTGACAGGTTTTGTGGTTGCACGGTTGTTAGGATTCCTGTTTCCTCTGTATCTTTTAATCATTGCTTTATTTTGGGAAACATGTTTTTTTCACTTGTTTCCTTTTGATGATCTTATATCTAACCTCCTCACAAATGCATAACTTATATTTAATGGCTGTTCTGCCTGGAATATAAAACAAATGAAGGGCTGTCTCTGACTTTTGCACTGTACTGTATAAATAGGTCAATCTATTAGGACTCTCTTGTCCTGCATCCTTGACCTGACACTCCGCAATTTCCAAATGTGATTCTGTGCAGTTCTCTGTTGTCAGATGTTACAATTTTACCTAAACCTTTATACAATTCCACAATGAGGCTTCAGTTCTAGTTGTGAAACTGTATGTTAGTGCATTAGGCTAAATTGCAGGTCATTGAACTCTGTCAAGCTCCTCAGTTTGGGGGGTGAACAGGTGAACCTAGGGGAAAATTGAAAGTGGGCTCAGGCATGTACCCCTAATTGGGAGAAAGGGGAGGAGGGTGGGTGGACTGAGGGATAGGAGGGGGTACTGTTGTCTCTGTGCTGGGAGGAAAGTGATACCCTTGTCTCTCCCAACCTGCCCCACTCCCCTCTGCTCCACCCACGAGATACCTGAGAGTGGGGGTCTCAAGGGACCAGCACCAGGGGAGGCTTTCAGCAGCCGTGAAAGGAGAGCGGAATAAAACAGGAGAGAGAGAGAGTGAGAGAGAGAGAGAGAGAGAGAGAGAGAGAGAGAGAGAGAGAGAGAGAGAACTCCTGACAATATACAGTATCCCTCCCCAGAGTGGGGCTAGCAGGTGAAATATTATCTGCCCAGTGACTGTACAATGGGGGCAGGAGTCTTTAATAGGCGCAGGGCCTTCACAGGTGAGTGGGTGGGACGGGCACTTCTCTGTTCCTGTTGGAGTTAAATGAGTTCAAGCCTCTGAGCATTGAGGGAGCAGAGAGGGCTCAGGGGCTCAGAGCGTCCACAGTATCCATGATGTCCAGGAGAGAATCACTGGAACGTTTTTATCCAGTGTTTGTTTGTATCCACAAATAATGTGACGAACAAATGACTGCGAAGAAACTCATCATACATTTAATATTTAACTATGATCAGATCTGCCTGTAGTTTCTATGTAAGTTTTAATTTATCAAACCCAAAAACTTTCCAAATAAAGTTGTATTTTTTGATTGTGCATGCTTTTTTACATACAGTTTGATGGCATATCAACATCTAATCTAAAACGATGACCGTGTATGAGCCAGTGGTGGCATGGGCGTGAGTGTGTGAACTGGAATGCACATGTCATGTATTTATGGCTTTGTGGAGACTGAGGAAAATGCTTTATCCAGCTTTCAGTTAAAACAGAAAAAGAGGTCACTGAAGTTAAGGTTAGGGCTGGTTTAGTCACATCAACATTCAGCTACGGTAGTACAGGATTCAACACAAATATCCAGAAAGAATCCGAATATGAAACTCGTGGGGGTGTGTGTGAACAGGTTGAGGGCGAGAGTGGTCAGGTCCTTTACTCAGTATCCATTTCTGCTCTAATAATCAATCTAATTTTGACTGTCCACACTCAGAATGGTTCTGTTGTGAGGTTGCTATTTATGGGGGAAATGCTGGGGACATGTCCTTAAAACTGATTAAGTGGTTCCTCCTACAACCTTTACAATATTTGGAGGTTCATCTCATTCACAAAATGGTCCAATGAACTGTCCATTGAAAGTTTTTTTTAAGGAACCAAGCGAACACTGGCAAATGTACACTTACCTGCCACTTTATTAGGTACACCTTGCTAGTAAAAGCTTGGACCCCCTTTTGCCTTCAGAACTGTCTTAATTCTTCATGGCAGACTTTCGACAAGGTGTTGGAAACGTTCCTCAGAGATTTTGGTTGATTATTTGAGTTCCTGTTGTCTTTCTATCATCTGGAACCAGTCTGCCCATTATCCTCTGACCTCTCACATCAACAAGGCATTTTGGTCCACACAACTGACCGCTCACTGGATGTTTCCTCTTTCTCTGACCGTTCTCTGTAAACCCTAGAGATGGTTGTGCGTGAAAATCCCAGTAGATCAGCAGTTTCTGAAATACTCAGACCAGCCCGTCTGGCACCAACAACCACGCCACGTTCAAAGTCCCTTAAATCCCCTTTCTTCCCCGTTCTGATGCTCGGCCTGCACTTCAGCAAGTTGTCTTGACCGCCTCTACAGGCCTAAATGCACTGAGTTGTGGCCGTGTGATTGGCTGATTAGCTATTTGTGTTAACAAGCAATTGAACATGTGGTTTGATCTACCCTTAAACCAGCGCATGAGCAGCTATAGAGCACTTTGCTGCAGGCCGTGCGCACAAATTAGAAATTCAAAGCTCAACGGAAGCTCAGCGGGGCATCTGGAGCAGATTCAATGGTAATTTGTACCACTAAACGTGAGGAAAATAGACTAACATCAGTTCTTTGTGTACTTATTCTTATACGGAGAGACGTGGTTATTATCATTAGACTCAGTGATGCGTCCTAATTAAGTAATGTTGACGGTCAACTTTGGCTGTTCACTTGTTGTGGTTAACTCGTTGTCGGTTTAGTCAGTCAGGTTAGCTTAGGCTAGATTTGATTGATAGTGAGGCAGATTCGCAGTGAAGATAACAGCCGCTATGTTTTCTTTAGGTTTCTGGATCTCAGATAATCAGGAATGAGTTAAGCAGTTATGTGTCTTCACTTGGTTCAGCTAAGCGAGGTGAACTAACAGAAGGTTAACATGTTAGAGTGGCTTAAAGGTAAGTAAACCTATTAAAACTGTTACAAGCTAAAGTTTAGAACTGTTTCAAGCTTGACACCAAACCCTTTTTGGTGCTATATAGAACCAATTTTATAAGGGTTATATAGAACCAAATACAACATCAACATTTCTCCATCAGTCTGAAGAAACATTTCACCACGTGAAGAAACCCACAACCATGCAGATGGCCCTTTGAGTGTTCGCATTTCTATGTAGAACCATCGTCTTTACTAAAGAACCCTTGAAGAACCATCTTTTTTAAGTGCATTTGTACAATGTCAAAGAAGTTCTTTATAGAGCCGTAGACAACACGTTCTCACATTCTCCGTCAATCTAAAAAAACATTTCACCATGCAAAGAATCGTTGAAGCATGAAGCAGTTCCATATAGAACTCGTGGTCCTAAATAGAACCATTGTCTTTACTAAAGAACCCTTGAAGGGCCTGGGATAGTTCAGCTTCAAGATGATTTCTAACTTTTTATGGTTTACTATATATTTCTGATGTTTCGAACGATGTACTGGGTGAGGCCACTCAGGGCACACAATAATATCTAGCAGTGTCTCAATCAATAACCCTTATATGCATATCCAAAGGTTTTTTTCTATGTACAGTATCGCCTGACCTAAAAACATAACAGAGCTGCCTGTGGTCCCAATGTCAGAGGTTCTTTTAGTGATTATTATTGTTTGCAGGGGAACTACTGAAAGTTTTTCTTTCAGTCTCTTGTAAAAAAAAAAACAGTTAACTGTAACAATAAACTGCTCTTATTCCATCGGTGTGAATAAAATATGGTAATGCATTGCCTGCGGCTCATATTCTAGACATGAGTGTAGATCCCAAACTGAAACGATACTGAAAGTGTAAATTCATATGCGAGGGCGTTGCCATTTCATGCATTTTTTGCTTTGTCCTTGCTCCCAGCACTTTTCCACACAAAGTGCCACCCATATGTGAGGTGTAAGACTGGGAAAAGTGCCCACTGCCCTGAGCAGCTCCACAAGGAGTGACCCTCCGCTCCTCAGCTGCACGATCGGCACTCAGCCCTCACACCTCTGAAGGGGGGCAGCGTGCCGGACGTAACCTGAGCTGCGAGGAAGCCACCGAAAAGAGTAAATACCTCTACAGTCAAGGTGTTTCCTATACATATACACACACATCCATATCCTCACAAAGAATGTAACTGATGCTCGGAGGCCATTGAACGCCATTATAATTGACCTCGCCATTGTGTGCCTTGTGAATGGGACGGTTACCCAAGAAGCCTCATGTTGGTCTAGGTACATTCGCTTTGAACATTTCGCAGACACAAAGGGGCAGCCAGGAGAGGCACGAAGATGAGAGGACTCGATCGTGCCCTTTCAGTTTTTCTTTGACACTGCGAAGAAAGACAAGTGGACAATGCTGTCTAATAAGCTGTTCATACTCCTTTATCACATTATATCCTTAGGCCCGGGGCTAGTATTTACAGTATAATCAAAGGCTTTGTTGGGCAAAGAGTTGGATCATAATGGCTTTTTTATAGCTGCGTTTACCAGAATGATTTCCGCATTGAGGCAGCCTTGCACGCCTCCTCTATTCTATCTTGTTAAGAGTGTTTTAACCTTCACTCACACAAACGTTCAGAAACACCACGCCTGGACATTGGCCAGTTTTGAGCGTTGTGCTGTTTGAAAGAAAAACATGAGCTATGCGTGGTGAATGACATACCACATGCGGTAAGGACAGACTCAGAGTTATCTCTTCTACACTGATATGCATCATGGTTGGGGGGGGGGGGGCAGCAGTGCAGACAGCAGTTCACAGGCACTTATGCATTATTCATTGCATTTATTCATCGTCTCGCATGACATTTTCTATTATTTTGCAGGCTTGCTCAGATAATGATCAGTCTAAAAAGGCACCAGAGCTTTTTTACCTCTGTGGTGCATCCACAGGTGTGTGCATGGTGGAGGGGGGGGGGGTAGTGAGGTTCCTCAGGCTGTCTGCCATTAAAATTTTATACAGTCTCTTAAAGTTGAGATCCAAGTGGTCCTTTTGTGGCTGGAGGAGCCAACTGATGCCTGATGCACCTGCATTCATGGTGCATGTGTGGGTTTGGGGAGGTTAACTTGAAAGTTTTTACATGGAGAGGGACGTCTTGTTTCTCCTGTTGTCTCGCTTCTCACTTATATTTTGAGTGCATCTTGGCCCTCAAACCATGTTTCTCTCTCTCTCTCTCTCTCTCCCTCTCTCTCTCTCTCTCTCTCTCCCTCTCTCTCTCTCCTTGTTGCTCAGTCTCACAGCAGATGGAGAGTACGGCCTAGTTTTAGCTTTTGTTCCGCAGTCCCCAGAGAGTCCGAGCCCTTTTTCGGCCTCCGACTCTCCTTATCTCATATGAAATTCAGATACTTTTCTTTGCAACTAGATAAACTACAGCAGTGACTGTACAATCCTTTGCCTGATCCCTGACTAAAGAGTGCAAATTCTGACACTTTCACTGCAGGAAAAAAGAAATAAAGGCACAAAATATGCAGAACATCCAAATGTCTGTGTATTCTGCACAAAGCAATAAAGGCATGAAGGCATTCTGCACATTTAATTTGAAATTCAAAGCAAACAGAAGCTGCTGGAGAAAGACACATTCTCAAAACAGTGGCACAAACACAGGTTTATATCATAGGTTACTAGTCGATTCTCTTGACTGTAGAAGGTAAAGTTCGCGGAAAGTCCTAAAACATTGCTGCCTTATCTAATATAGGGTGGCGTAACAGAAGAGCCTACGTGAACTTTAACGCATGGACGTGATATTTAACCTAAGAACTGATCAAATAAACACCTGTTGACTGCCTTACGGAGAACAGGTGAACGCGCATGCGCAGTGAAGACTGAACGCGTTTGTTTATGTTTTTCTCCAACGCCCCGCGCTCAATATTTAATGAGAGTGAAACCTCAGCGCGTGCAAGCCTCGCAGCTGTTATTACAACACGACGCGCACGTGCGGGGCAATGAGGACGCTTTTTTTCATTGAGCAGGAGAGAAATAACGCAGCGAGGCGTGAGTAACGTTACAAAAATCACAAATAATAAAAATACATACCATAGGTCTTTTGTTATTAACAGAAAATAACGTGTTACTGTAAAACAAACGAAAAACAAAGTTAAAAATGAAAGGAAATAAAACGAATAACGGCTGCATTTTATAGGTTTTAACATAAAAGATCGTTGCGTCGTTTGAAGAGCAGACAAATCATTTGGACGCGAACGTCTTGGTTCCACGCTGTGTTAGAACAGCTGCGGTTACAGTAGAGAGAAGATGCGCGTGGACGAGAGCGTTTGGTGGTTGTCTTTCGCCGCTGACGAGCCGTTACAGCGCCTGCTGTCACTGTGAGAGGCTGGAGCGCAGAGCTTGTGGTCCTGAAATTTGAGCTGATCGGCGGTTCGAGGGTCGCGGGTGTCAGGGCGGCGCAGATGGCCGCGCTCCTGCGGAAGATAAAGGTATATGGATAAAAGCTGTAAATAATTGAAGATGCAGCGCGCGTGCATGATATTGCCTTTTATTATCCGTGTTAATCTGGAGAGGGATCTCGGAGTCAGAGCACAGCTGATTGGCTGAGAGCTGGATGGGACACACAACAGCGCTCATCAATAATTTGTAGGCTTTTCCAGTGAAGTGTTTGGAAAATGAGACGGAAAAAAAAAACTTTGGAAAATTATCAGGCAGGTAATAAAAAAAACAACAACAACAGAAACAGAAACGCGGAGAACCTGAGGAGGAAAAACGAAATAAAATCAGAAGAAACGAAAACAACAACGAAACTTTCTCTTCGTGCCAAAGAGCCAAAACGCGCTCAGACTCATCCAGCGCGGCTCGTGCATCCATTGTAAACACGCGTGTATGTGTGTGCGTGAGGGAGAGAGAGAGAGAGAGAGAGAGAGAGAGAGAGAGAGAGAGAGAAGGCGCGTGTGTGCCTCGCTCTCTGTATGCGGGTCCTGAGGGAGCGCTGCTCGCGCGGCGTGTTCGGGCGGCTCGCGCGCTCGCCAGCTGCCAGCGCGTGCTGCAGTCAGGACACCCAACACCCCGCGCGCCACGGGACTCACACACTCACACACAGAGTGAGCGGCAAAGTGAGCGCGCGCGCGTCTAAGAGCCTTCAGAGCGACGTCACCAGCGCAGAAACGCCGCTCAGCTCAGCAGCATCTGCAGAGCGAGGAGGAGAAGGCCAGGCCTGACTTTAACAACAACGCTCAAACAACAGGAAAACAACAACAACAACAACACCACAATAATAATAATAATAATAATAATAATAATAATAATTATAGGCAACGAACTAAACCAATACACACGCCAGCGGGCATTTAGATCAATAAACACGCTATTGCGTTAGAAATGGTGCAGTTTGGGGCTTTACGGCTTCTTTTAAGTTAGATAAAGTTTCCTTTCTTCTACTTTTTGAGGCCGCTTGAACAGCCAGGAAACGAACTCATGAATCTGGAGTTTTTTTGGCATTTCAGGGTTTATAAAACTAAAACAGTAAACCGTTTGCAGCAACACTGACAGCTTCTGCTGCGCATCCCAAAGTCCAGCGCTGAGCGCTTCGCCCGTCAGTCCTTCGGCTCGTGCTTATCTACCTTTCTAATCTAAAGCTGATGTCGAGCGTTCGTCGCCTCCTGACAATCATTTCTGCCATCGGGGTGTTTGTAAACGACTGCTGGTGTTCTGGCTCATCTAACAGGTCTCTACATACTACACGGCTTTTCTGTCTCTGCATTCAGTCCAGATACAATCAGATGGCTTGTTGTGTGCCTGCCATTCCCGTTTCGTGCTGCATGTTGGAATGATTTGTCTTTCATGAAAACTGTTTTAGGAGACGAACTGTCTCAATTGATCACAATCAGGACCCACTCGTGGATCATCGAGGTGACGCTGCTGCAGGCCTGCTGTCACCAAAGCTCTCAGAGAAATGAAATCGGACCTAAAAGCGCTCCAAGCACACCGACACGCGCATTGTTCAGTTTATATTTTTTTATTCCAAAATCATTTAAAACATAAAGCATGTGGCAAATTCTCTAATTTCCAAATAAAATAACAAAACATAAGTGAAACAAAATGAATAAATAAACCACTTAAGCAGAAGCCAAAAAAAACAAAAAAAAACAAACAACCTCGCATTGAAATCCATTATTCAAAAGCAACAAATATACAAAACATCTAATGGCTCCTATTAAATATCTTCATCAAATTGGCATGACTAGGCTACGTAAAAACAAAACAAAAGTCCTCCCGTTACAAAAGCGTGTTCCTCAAGCCTATGGCCCGTGTTTAAAGTGCAAGTAAACTTTAGAAGTCGCAGATTCTTTACAGAGCTCAGAAACAAATCACCAGCAACCGGGTTCTGTCAAAAGCTCACGTGAGCATAAAAACGAGTGTCATGTTTATGGAAGACAGTTCTTTGCGTGACTTTCGAGCCCATGGCACTGCTGCGCGGTGGCGTGGTGGGGTTTGTGTTTTTTGTATTTTGTATGTTATGGAAAGGCAAAAAATTATTTCTGTTGGCGAAAGAGTCTTTGAAAACAACAATAACAGCGCATTTTAAATTCTCAAGAGCAATTGTAAAACAGTCACACGGAAACTCGAAGCGGCCTGGTTGTGGAAAAGAACGGAGCGACCGTCGTTTTCGTTTCCCACCCGTATTCCGGCAAGACGCTCTGTCGAGTCCGAAGCGCTGGCCAGTTGTAGCGAAAGCAGCGGTGCACTGCGACCAATCCCAGCGCGAGGGGGCGTGGCTGGTCTCAATACGGGTGGGAAACAGACGGCGCGCTTTTCCAAACTCCCGAACTCCAAGCCCCTCGATTGACACGAAAAATGCAGGCCTCTCTCCGCGGTCGCTCATCAGAGTCTGCGTCAGTGTTTCTCTTCAGAACGCTCCGTGCCCGAGCGCCCTCAGCTCGCTGAGCTCGTCCTCGCTGGGCAGTTCGGCGTGAGCTTCGTCAGAGTCGCTGAAGTGGGAGCGCGGGGACAGCTCTCCGTCGCTGCGGCCTGCGCGCGCCTCGTCCTCGCGCCTCAGCGCCGCTGGTGGCACCTGCGATGTGCCGGGCGCGCGCAACAGGTCGGCGAGCGCGCTGATGTAGATCTGTGCCATCTGCAGAGTCTCGTACTTAGAGAGCTTCTTGTCGTTGTCCAGCGCCGGGATGACGCTGCGCAACTCGTCAAAGGCGTGATTGAGGCCGTGCATGCGCCGCCGCTCGCGCGCGTTGGCTGCGATGCGCCGCTGCTTCTGCACAGCTGTGCTGCTGCCCGGCTTGGCCGCGGGAGGGCTCGAAGAGGTGCGGTTTGAGCGCGGCGGGTGGGCGGCGCGTGGCGCAGGCGCGGGGGCAAGCCAGGCGCGCGCCTCAGCGACATACGGGAGCGCGCTCGCGGCTCCGTCCAGCCCGTCTGCGTTCATTCCCGCGCTGGTGTCCTCAAACAGTTCTCAGAGTCCAAAGCTGGTGGCGTTTGTGGCAGGTGTGTATTTGTGGGTGGCGTGTGTGCGCGCGTGTGTGTGTGTATGGGAGTATGTGTGCGCGTGAGAGAGGGGTACGCGTGTCTCCTCGCACCTGCCGCTCGCGCTCCGTCCACAGGAGGATTTCTTTACTGGTGTCTCAGGGCGACGCGGCCGGTTTAAAAGCGGCACGCGCCTGGGAGCCCCCCTCCTCGAGCCGGTCGCGTGGCGCTTTGACCAATAAGAGCGCGCGGGGCAGGCGCGTGTGGGCGGCCAATGAGAAGGCGAGAGGGGCCAGTGCGCGTAAAAGCGGGTTTGTAAAACCTGTTTAAGGAAAGTGGGGGTGTCGCACACGCACAGGAACGGGAGAGCGCGAGCAGAGCGACACACACACACACACACACACAAACTTTACAAAAGTGTGGTGTGTTTGTGTGTGAGACTGAAAAGAAGTGTGTCACTGTATGCTGTTACTCCAGGTGTGTGTGTGATGATACTAGAGTCTAAAGGCGCTCACAGTGTTGAGGCTGTATGAGTCCCTGCAGTGCTGAAGTGTTGAGTGAAGTCAGTATGAGTGGCTGCAGTGCTGAAGTGTTGAGTGAAGTCTGTATGAGTCCCTGCAGTGCTGAAGTGTTGAGTGAAGTCTGTATGAGTGACTGCAGTGCTGAAGTGTTGAGTGAAGTCTGTATGAGTCCCTGCAGTGCTGAAGTGTTGAGTGAAGTCAGTATGAGTCCCTGCAGTGCTGAAGTGTTGAGTGAAGTCTGTATGAGTCCCTGCAGTGCTGAAGTGTTGAGTGAAGTCTGTATGAGTGACTGCAGTGCTGAAGTGTTGAGTGAAGTCTGTATGAGTGACTGCAGTGCTGAAGTGTTGAGTGAAGTCTGTATGAGTGACTGCAGTGCTGAATGGTTGAATGAAGTCTGTATGAGTGACTGCAGTGCTGAAGTGTTGAGTGAAGTCTGTATCAGTCCCTGCAGTGCTGAAGTGTTGAGCGAAGTCTGTATGAGTCCCTGCAGTGCTGAAGTGTTGAGTGAAGTCTGTATAAGTGACTGCAGTGCTGAAGTGTTGAGTGAAGTCTGTATGAGTCCCTGCAGTGCTGAAGTGTTGAGTGAAGTCTGTATGAGTGACTGCAAGGCTGAAGTTTTGAGTGAAGTCTGTATGAGTCCCTGCAGTGCTGAAGTGTTGAGTGAAGTCTGTATGAGTCCCTGCAGTGCTGAAGTGTTGAGTGAAGTCTGTATGAGTCACTGCAGTGCTGAAGTGTTGAGTGAAGTCTGTATGAGTCCCTGCAGTGCTGAAGTGTTGAGTGAAGTCAGTATGAGTGACTGCAGTGCTGAAGTGTTGAGTGAAGTCTGTATGAGTCCCTGCAGTGCTGAAGTGTTGAGTGAAGTCTGTATGAGTCACTGCAGTGCTGAAGTGTTGAGAGAAGTCTGTATGAGTCACTGCAGTGCTGAAGTGTTGAGTGAAGTCTGTATGAGTCCCTGCAGTGCTGAAGTGTTGAGTGAAGTCAGTATGAGTGACTGCAGTGCTGAAGTGTTGAGTGAAGTCTGTATGAGTCCCTGCAGTGCTGAAGTGTTGAGTGAAGTCTGTATGAGTCGCTGCAGTGCTGAAGTGTTGAGTGAAGTCTGTATGAGTCCCTGCAGTGCTGAAGTGTTGAGTGAAGTCAGTATGAGTTCCTGCAGTGCTGAAGTGTTGAGTGAAGTCTGTATGAGTCCCTGCAGTGCTGAAGTGTTGAGTGAAGTCAGTATGAGTCCCTGCAGTGCTGAAGTGTTGAGTGAAGTCTGTATGAGTCCCTGCAGTGCTGAAGTGTTGAGTGAAGTCTGTATGAGTCCCTGCAGTGCTGAAGTGTTGAGTGAAGTCTGTATGAGTCCTTGCAGTGCTGAAGTGTTGAGTAAAGTCTGTATGAGTGACTGCAGTACTGAAGTGTTGAGTGAAGTCTTTATGAGTCCCTGCAGTGCTGAAGTGTTGAGTGAAGTCTGTATGAGTGACTGCAGTGCTGAAGTGTTGAGTGAAGTCAGTATGAGTCCCTGCAGTGCTGAAGTGTTGAGTGAAGTCTGTATGAGTCCCTGCAGTGCTGAAGTGTTGAGTGAAGTCAGTATGAGTTCCTGCAGTGCTGAAGTGTTGAGTGAAGTCTGTATGAGTGACTGCAGTGCTGAAGTGTTGAGTGAAGTCTGTATGAGTCCCTGCGGTGCTGAAGTGTTGAGTGAAGTCAGTATGAGTTCCTGCAGTGCTGAAGTGTTGAGTGAAGTCTGTATGAGTCCCTGCAGTGCTGAAGTGTTGAGTGAAGTCTGTATGAGTCCCTGCAGTGCTGAAGTGTTGAGTGAAGTCAGTATGAGTCCCTGCAGTGCTGAAGTGTTGAGTGAAGTCTGTATGAGTGACTGCAGTACTGAAGTGTTGAGTGAAGTCTTTATGAGTCCCTGCAGTGCTGAAGTGTTGAGTGAAGTCAGTATGAGTCCCTGCAGTGCTGAAGTGTTGAGTGAAGTCTGTATGAGTCCCTGCAGTGCTGAAGTGTTGAGTGAAGTCTGTATGAGTCCCTGCAGTGCTGAAGTGTTGAGTGAAGTCTGTATGAGTCGCTGCAGTGCTGAAGTGTTGAGTGAAGTCAGTATGAGTCCCTGCAGTGCTGAAGTGTTGAGTGAAGTCAGTATGAGTGACTGCAGTACTGAAGTGTTGAGTGAAGTCTTTATGAGTCCCTGCAGTGCTGAAGTGTTGAGTGAAGTCAGTATGAGTCCCTGCAGTGCTGAAGTGTTGAGTGAAGTCTGTATGAGTCCCTGCAGTGCTGAAGTGTTGAGTGAAGTCAGTATGAGTTCCTGCAGTGCTGAAGTGTTGAGTGAAGTCTGTATGAGTCCCTGCAGTGCTGAAGTGTTGAGTGAAGTCTGTATGAGTCCCTGCAGTGCTGAAGTGTTGAGTGAAGTCTGTATGAGTCACTGCACTGCGACACTTTCTGCTCTTCTTTTATGATTTTTCAAACCTCCCTTTTACTTTTTCACCTCCATCTGACAGAAAAGTTTAAAATGACCTGCAGTAAATAATATTTTGTAGCATATGAGGAAATGGGACACTTTCCAAACAGTATTATTATTATTAGTAGTAGTAATTTTACATAACTCAAAGAAAGACTAGTGGGTGTGAATATTTTTTTTATTTGCATTATTTAAAATACTCATAATTAAACAATGCCTAAAGATGTATAAAGATCTGTACAATTTATTACTTATTCATATATTTATTTGTATAGCCTCCATACTGAGAGTTAGACGTTAGATTTTCTTGAGTCTTTATACTCGAATCATAATAATAATAATAATATAAATAATAATATTAATAATAAAATAATACATTTCGTTGCTTTGTTGTTATTTTTTGCTGTGATAACAACAATAATAATAATTATTATTATAATTACTATTATTATTTCAGTTAATTAATCTGAATAAAAAAAATACTTCATTTTTTTTGTTGATAATAATAATAATAATAATAATAATAATAATAATAATAATAATAATAATATTTATTATTATTGACGATGCCAAATAATGTGACTGGAAGAACACGCTGAAAGAGCTTTTAGCACAAATTAATCGATACATTAACGAATAAAATTCCGCTGCGTCATATTAAACCAGCTTTTGGACTGAAATCCTGACTCCGTAAGAGCGAAGTGGTTGTATGTTTACATGTTTCTGTATCTGCTCATATTAAATAATAATGCTGTGAAGACGAACTCGCGCAGTTCCTCGTTTCTGCCCCTAAAAGGCCGCGAGCCGCGCGCTCCTCCATTTATTCATGAGTCTGAGAGCTGCGCTCGCGCTCTGGCGCCTGAGCGCAGTCCAACTGGAGCCCCATCCAGCCAGCCCGCGCGGGCTGCAGGAGTTTCCTAAAGCAAACAACAGGTTGGATATTGTTGCTGTCCATTATTAAAGTGTCCCAAACACAAAGGCGACTCTCTGTTCCATTGGACACGCCTGGGGAGCCTTTGGAAAGTGGGCACAGAGTGAATCTCCGCGGGGCTTCAGCGCGGTGGAGTCTGCAGGCTGCCCGCTTCATTCCTGTCTCCTGGGAAACACACAGATATGGAGGAGCGCGATAGAGGAGCTATATATTACCTGCAGTGACAACAGCAACAGTACAAGCACAACAATGCATTAATAATTATTATTAACCACTGCAGTGTGTCTAATAGACTAATTCATTAGGAGATATCCATCAGAAGCAAAACGACTCACCTCGTCGTCTGAAGGAGTTCATGTCTGTGAGCTTTTTAAAAAATTGAAATAGCTGATTTTCCTGCTGGAATCTGCACGCTGTTCCAACAGAAAGAGACTGAAATCCTGCTGGGTGCACATGTGTCTGTCTGTCTGTCTGTCTGTCTGTCTGCCTCAGGCAGCAGCAGAGCAGCCACAGTGCTCAAAGGATTACAGGCGACATCCAGTGGACACTAAGAGCCTTTACACCAGTGCAAATAAGACTTAAACGCCCAGAATACTGAGCACAACACCAAAAGCAGACAAAGAAGAATAAGCAGCAGAAGAAAGGGTGGCCTGATGCTGAAAGGCCCATGGGAGTACCAGAAATAACCAAAAGTTCTACTATTAATGGTTTTCACAACCAAGGAAGATTCTAAGATCTATTAAAATAACCAGTACAACTTCGAAATGAATCGATTTTATTTACAAACATAAATGATAAGGCAAGTTTGAATAACGTGACCATAAGGGGAATATTGTTAATGCACTTTTCAGTAGCAGGCCCTCATAAACAGCAGCTAAATCCTTATCTAGTAGCTCCTTGATGACTGTTATTCATATTGACATATGAAATTAGTATAACTAATAATTAGAAATGATCAAACTTTATTATCGGGAATTTACTTAGTAGCGTAAAAGCAATGAATAGTAATTATGAATGAACCACTTGCGTCTTGCACTGAGTAATTATTTACTATCTTACTACCCGACATCTGATAAAACGTCCTGAATGCTTAGGTAATCATTATTAAGTGGTTATAAATGAATAAACTTGAATTGGTCTCGTGTTACCAAGTCTTTAATTATTTGGGAGTCACTAAGTGAATATTGAAATAATTGATCATTAAAATAGATCATAAAATCTATATACTCATGAGCTACTATTAAGTAGGGATTACTTGGCTATTCATAGGAGCCTGTTACATATAAGTGTTATCCTAACAGATATGTATATATATATATATATATATATATAAAAATATAAGCATGCTCATTGAAGAACTTGGCCTTTTGAAGCATGTGGGACGCGACTGGCGGGGCAGCCTTGGCTTTTCTCTACTCACTCAAGCATGATGTGATCTGCTGCTGTGCTATTCTGTGTGTCTCTGAGGGCATGACGTCTGGTGCACACGGTCAATGATCAGCCAAAGGCAAACACTTTGTCCAGGGTACCTGTGGTGTGTTTAAAACTTGTTGCATAGAAATCTGAGAATCTCTGCAGAGTCAAAAGTGAGTAAAATGCAACAGCACAGAGGACATCACAACTCATATTAAACATACCCAAGCCTAAAACAGGCCTAAACCAAGTCTTCTGATAGAGCAAAGACAACTAAACCCACTGTAGAAAACATGTTTATTAGACAAATTATACACAGAAAGCTTTGCCACTTGTAACAGAGGCCTCAGTTTGTTCCATTTGAATAATATGCAACACATACAACAAAATAGGCCTATATTAAATACTGTACATTATAATCAGTCGAAAATGATCAAGTAAATCCTGTACATACTATGTAAGAAATTAAAAATGTTACAGGCTTAGCAAGTTGTACATGCTTTTTTTTCGTATGGAAAATAACTTGCCTTCATTAATCCAGAACTCAACATGAAATGAAGCCAAAATCTGAAAATGCCTCACCAACTGGGACTGTGGAGAACTCAATTAGTGCAATGGTGTCTAACGCGATGCTCGGCTTTTTATGTTAAACTCTATATCTTCTCTTTAATCCAACCAAAAAATTATCTCCATGTAAAATATACATTTTAACGTCTTCTCATTTATACTAAATAAAAATCTTGAAATTGATACTAAACAAAAATTGTTCCTATTGTCATTCAGTAGCCATAGCTTAAGAAAAGTACATCTAGAATGCTGTCGTCAAAAAACACTGTTGCTGTTCTCTACACACGACGTTTGGCGAATTAGTCTGAGGATAACAAAACTGAAAGCTCATTCTAAACAACTAACATTAGTAATATTAATACAGTGTTAGTGAAAACTGTTTGGATGGTTTTTTTTTTTGTGTTTTTCTTTTTAAACTTCTCAAAATGTTTTTTTTTTTAACCTGTCATCACACTTTGATGGCCTTGTTTTAACAATTAGCACTTAAAAAAAAGTTAGATAAATATTACCCCTTAACATTTATGAAACAAAATAGAAAGTTATTTCAAGGAATTCCCCCCCAAAATGACCACTGCGTCTGCTTTCGGGATGGCCTGCTGTAGGTTTGAGGACGCATGGCGAAGGATTAAAAAGAGCCCTCCATCTAAGGCTTGTGTCGAGAATCCCTTTGAAAGTTTGAAAGCTCTTTCTCTTCTTGACCCCCGAAAACTGCGGCACGTATTAGCCATAAGCCGGTGGTCCACGCAATGAGGCTATTGTACAAAATGTAGTTGGTCAAACCCAGGCGTACAGCTGCGAAAGAGGAAACACAAAAAAAGCTTTCCATGACTTAATGATGCAAACCAGTGTAAGATGATGGCACTGAAGCAATTTCAAAACTTATATAAGTAAACAAAAAAAAAACAAACAAAAAAAAAAAACAAGAAAGAAAACAACAGACAGCACTGATCTTTTTTTTTTCTTGTTTAAACTTTCTGACCAGACACATTCCACACATTTTAAGATTTGTTATACTTCAAACAAAGTCAGTAAAACACATTTAGAAGCCTTAGCTGCATCCCCTCCTTCTACACTTGGACTTGTCAATGTGTTTTGTTTTGATTCAGTCTTTTTCTTATTCAGAGTGTCCCATGTGTGTATGAAGGAGCCCGGTGGGTGTAGTGCCATTGGTCACAGCTCACTCTTAAAAGTTGCCATTAACCAAGCTCCCAGTCCAGTGTGAACTGAGAATTAGGCTAGGCGAGACTTCTTGAACAAGCCTCAAGTTATTGCGGGTCTGTAGGTCACTCTGCAAAGTGCAATGATTTTTTTTTCCTCTCATTTTGTCCAGAAACAAAAAAAAATGTAAACATCCCATGGTTGTAAGGTTCATATAAGTCTTTTTCTTTTTACGCTCTCTCCAAAACACTCAAACTTCAAATATGGATAAAAACAAAAAAAAAAAGAAAGTTACAGTCATTTTTGTTCACATTGAGAGATCTCCAACTGACCACAACGACAAGAAAGAAACCAAACACCTTCCTCATCCTCAACAGGGAGGTGAATTCAGGCAGGACCACCACCCCCAACATTTCTGCCAGCCAGAAAAAGTGGGGAAAAAAAAGGAAAAAGGGATGACTGAAAAAAAGACAGGTATTTACATTTCCATATTCTCTTCTGTGTGTTTTTATTTTTTTGTTGTTTTTTTTTTTTGTTTGTTTGTTTTTTCCATTCTTCTGGGGTCCTGGTGGTCTTTTATATGGAGGTGCCCCTGTCTGGGTCATTACCGTAGCTGAAGCTGGGTGCTGGTGTGGGCTGGTAAGGGATGCTGGACATGGTCTTGATGGGACTGCGGAAGAAGCCGCCATTAGGCGCCCGCTGGCGGAAGGGCCCGGCACCCCGCTGATCTGGCACGGCCCCATAGGCGAAACCGGCGGCTGCTTTGGCCGACAGGCTGCGGCTCAGCGTCTGGATCTGCTCGGGGATGAAGGTGGTGGTGGTGATGTGAGTGTTGCGGAAGTCGCTGATCTGCTCCAGCGCCTGCCGGGCGGCTGGCAGGGAGTCCATGTCCAGGGGTGTTAAGTCGATGGAGGAGGCAGAGAACTGCTTGTGGGGGCTCTCGTCCTCCGTGCACAGGCTGTTGACCCGCCGGTGGAGGTGCTCCAGGTCAATCTCCTTGTCGTCCTGTTTGGGGAGGTAGGGGGTTGGAAAGATAGGAGTAGTGGAGCAGGGAAGGGGGGCAGGGGGATTGGGAGTCAGAGGAGGAAATAAGGAGAGAGAGAAAGAAAGACAGAAGAGGAGGAGGGGTGAGGGTTGTTACAGGAGCAGAAGAGGACAGAAGAGGTAACAGGTATAAAGTGAGGAGAGTGGGGAAAGTGTGTGATCATAAGAGAAGAAACAGAGGAGGATGGGTTAGCGTGGCATGGAACCAGCGTGGTTAGCCGACAGGGAGAAAGGAAGGAGTGAGAGGATGGGTTTAGCACGGATGGAGAGTTACCAAGATTTACGTTGGGAAGGAAATTGCAATAGATCAGGTGGGAATTGCAACAGATGGAGTTAAGTAGTGAAATGGAGTTCAAGTGAAGTTTGTGATTGCAGCGTGAGCAGCATGATCAAATGAGGATGAGAAGGGAGGCACAGAAAAATGATAAATGCTGAGCTGTAGTAAGAAAGGTATATGGGCATGTTTCTATAAGGGGCAAGTAACACTGCTTTGTAGTATTGTCCTAATTCCTAGCTACACACTCAGAGACTGAACACATTACTACAGTACTACACTCTTAAAAATAAAGGTTCCTAAAGAGAACCTCCTAAGGAGAACATTCTTACATTATTTGGAGGTTCTTTCAATTTTAAAAACAGTTCTTCACACAAGCACTTCTCATTTACTTAAAGAGCCATCTAGTGAAAGATTCTTTAGGGCAGTGGTTCCCAAAGCAGCTCTCAGGGCCAACAGCTGGTACAGTCTATTGCTCTGTTCCATCTGGGGCTCCCTGAGGACCAGTGTGGGAACCACTGCTTTAGTACCTTCTATAGCAGGATTTCTTAATCCTGCTCCTGGCGACCCACAGCACTGCAGTTTCATATTCCCTGCCCGAGCCCACCTTATTCTGCTTAAGGAGGGCTCCATAATCAGTCGGTGAGCTTGCAATAAGGAATACTTGAAATGTGCAGGGCTGTGGGTCACCAGGAGCAGGATTAAGAAGCATGGTGCTCTAGAATCTTTCCATCTTTGGTTTGTCACCTACCAAAGCACCTGTATTTTTAAAAGTGTGCACCACAGAAATATGAATACAATGCTTTGTAACATTCCTACTGTTAAAACTTGTGTTGGGTGGAGAATTCTAGCTATTGTAGAATTATGGCCTAGGTAACAGCATCATCTGCTGTTTCTCCCAGGCATATTAAACATTCACACTCTCAGGATGCTGGCCTTTCAGAGGGGAGAGTTTCAAGTGCAATCCTAGGCCTATGTCCAGTAGTAGCAGCCAAACAGACCCTGAGTATAGGGAGGGGGAGAGGTGGGTCTGGCTGGGCTGGGGTTGGAATTCCACTGTAAGCCTCATATTTCCAAGTTGTGCAGGGCAAAGTGTGGGGGACTTGTGGGTACCTGATCTCAAGAGCAATGGGCTTTATACAATGGGGAAAAAAGTGAGGCAGAGAAGATCCAACGAGTCATCACACTTCAAAGTGATAGTTTGGCCAGAATATACAATTTTCCCCGTACCTCAAAAGTAGCTGATTCACCAAGACATGTTTTGTTGCCAAAAAACAACTTAAATCCAGACAAACGTAAGCCTACTAAACACTCAGTGTCGGGAATGTCGTAAGTAAATCTATTTGAGGTTATTTAACACTCTAATGCGGTTCGAGGCAAGGGTTTGATGATTTAACTTCAGACATCAAACATGTCTTGGCTGACTGTATATTTTTGGGTAAAGGGGGAAAATTGTAAATTTGACTTTTCCCCAAAATATCCCTTTAAGTGTGAGTGTGCAGAGGAAGATTATGCTTTTGCTTTTTGCTTTTGAAATAAAAAAAATAGCACAGATTGGTTTTTAAAAATCATCTTATAATAATCTCAAAATATATTAAATCTCACATACACACACACACCAATTTTAAAACTTATTTATAGACCCTTTCTCAAGTGTATTTGTTGTCCTATATGATTATATCTCTTTTTTGCTTCTTCTGACGGAAATCAACACTTCTCGAGGTCAGAGAATTGATTGGCACAGAAGACTGAGTAGAGGATTGAGTACTGTTCAGTGACCTTGATCATAAGTGAACCATTGAATGCCAAACATTTAGATAAAACATTTTTTTTTTGTTTTTTATGAATTTATTGTTTTGTATTTTTGCACTGCTGTATTTATCTTAGGTGTATGTAAGACAGACTGTTGGTCAGTTCATTGAACAATGTATCTGTTACTTGTTTAGGGAGTATGTTCCACAACCTACGTGTGCTGGAGGCTTGCTGAATGAAGAGAGAGGGCCGTCAGTGTTGGCAGAAGACGGTTCGCGATGGGATGGCGAACGTGTGGCGCAGGGTGGAGTCCAGAGGTGTGGCGCAGCATGCAGGCGACAGGTGATTGGATGAAGGCCTGAGTGTGAGTGTGATGTCACTCTGTGGCTCGTGGCACGGCTCATCCTGTCTAACAGATGGCCCGTCAGCCTGCGTCTGCACAGCCACAAGCCGGTCCACGAGCCGCAGGAGGACAGAGGGATGGAGACAGACGGACGCACGGGCGAGCAGACAGACGGACGGATGGAGCAGGCAAATGGGAGGACGAGAAAGAGGTTGTTTGAGAGAGGTGGGGGAATGAGTAGAGAAAGACAAACAAACAAATAGTCAGCACACAGATTTGGCTTTTTTTTGCTCTTTTCTAAGTCCAACGAGCCAGATACCTGGAAAGGTGAGATGGTAAAAATGGCATTTTTTCATTTCTCTCCCTCGCCCGCTTTAACCCTTCAACACAGAGTACTTATCTACAAAACAAAACAAAAATAAAAAACAAAAACAAATAAAAGAATGCCGTTGTTTCAGCCGGAGACAGTAAATCTCACATGACTTTTTTTTGGCTTTTTCTGACAGAAATCACACATTTCTCGAGGTCAGAGTAATGGTCAACACAGAAGATTGTGTGGCGTTCAGCAACCTTTGCAATTTGGAAACTCGTTTTTAGTTCACAGAAAATTTACTCTTACTTTTCAGAAAAAGCCTTGAAAAGGAAGAGTAGAGAAACTGGTCCTTTAACCCCTTCAACTGTGAGCTTATTACTGAGCCAGACATACATTCGTGAGACAGAGTAAATGAAATGTGGATGTTATACTTTGGCAATATAAGGGGTTAAATAAGCTGACCAAGATCACACTGATGTTCTAAAAATCCTTAGAGGCAATGCTGGACTCCACATAATCGCAACAGCAATGACACAGCAGACATTCGAGGGGAAGGGGCAGTTGCTTTTTCTTTTTTTTTTTCTGTCAGGCACATGAAGAGGACACAGCTTGGCCAGTGGCATAGCTTGTTCATCACACCGTGCGTTCTCTGGTTTTATGGATCCGATTGACCATCTCTCTCCTCACTACTAGCAGGTGGTGCTCTGAGAAAAACATGGCTTGTTCAAAAGAGGCAGAATGTGCTTTGATGATTTGTCATATCGAATCAACTCACACCAAGAGAGAGAGGCGGCCAAGAGATCACAGAAAAGCAGAGAGAGAGGAAAAAGGGACAGGCTAACACCATGACATATGCAATGTGTGTGAGTGTGTGTGTGTGTGTGTGTGTGTGTGTGTGTGTGTGTGCACACATGTTCAGAGACAGAGACACAAACATAAAAATTTGTTCTACTGTTTCGGTGTTAGCACAGGTGTCAAGAGTTATTATAGCAGGAAACAAAGAAAGCTGTCAGGACGGGTTAGGAATGTATGAAAGCCCATTCCCACCAAAGAGTGAATGTGTTTTGTTCTGTTTGTGGCAACCGTAGGTCAAAACATTGACTCATAAGTATCTTGAAATAATGACTTATTTTCTCAAAATACTGACTAAATATCTCAAATAATAACCATTTTCTCAAAATACTGACTTAGTTTAGTTCTTAGCATTTAAAAACAATGACTTTTTTCCTTAAAATACTGACATACGATCTTGAAATTATGATTTAGTTTGTAAAAATACTGACTAAATATCTTGAACTAGTGACATACTTTGAGAGGCGACACAAAGCTGAAATAATCCGTTGTTTAATTCCACGAAAGTAAGTTTTTGGGATAAAAAGTAATTGTTATAAGATATTAAGTCAGTATTTGTAGAAAACATCATTATTTTGAGATACAACATGAACACCTGGTCATACTGCTGTCAGAAACAGAGGAGAAAACAATCAGTGCAATTTTTATTTTCCTCTGTCTGGAAGGAATAGGCTTCCACAGAGAGACAATGTTTAGATGCAGAGGCACATTTAGAAATTAAGGTGTTACATTATGCCCATGAAAAAAAAACCAAAAACTGATGCATACAATGAAAAATGAGAGTTTAAAAAATTATGAAATACGTCTAAGCAAATACTTGACACATTACTGATGTCCTTAGTGTGACGGTAACGGCAACGTCATGGCAATGTGTTAGAAATGGGCTTTAATCTCAGCTTTTCTCTTTCGCCCTCTGCCAATCAGTTCCCTGCTAATATTAAAACCAATTGATCATTCGAGTGTGAGTGGTGTGCTCAGCTGTGTGTCCGTGTGTGTGTGTTTCGCCCGTCAGTGAGCCCTGACTGGCTTCAAGCGTGATGGAACCTTCTGGAAGAGCGCACTGAAGAATGGAGCCGCCTCAACGCGATCGCGCCGCAGGAGCAGAGAGGAGGTTCAAGTGTGACAGTCGACCTTCTGAAAGCCACTTTAGAAATCCTCACAAGAAATCAGCTTCCGTTTCACCTTATGCTGATAATCATATCAAGGACGGCTATTAATTACCTTTCAAGCACCTATGCTTATGCGTACACTTCACAATAATCAGAGCACACCGGCCCTTTTGCCAGAAAATGTACTCTAAATATTTTAGCCATACACTTGTAAATAAATGTACACAGCCAACACATGAGCTGTCAACATATGACAGTGAGATTAATATGATGTTTGTCAGTATGCTGTCCTTAATCCAGGAATAAAGACAACACAATAAATAAATCTCAAGCCAGAATGCTTACTTTAAAAGGCCAATGAAAACAGATACAGTCAGGTCCAAAGTATGAGACCATAACAAATTATTATTAATAAATCTGGAATTGTTTTTTTCTTTTTTTTAACGAGAGCTGGAAATAAGCAACAGAAAGTTTCAAGAATTTTCAAAAATGTGAAACAAAAGTTAGGACTAGTAAAAGCAATGAGAAATATTCACTATGTTAAACACATTTTTGGTGCTGGCCATGTTGGGGCCTTTGTACGAAAAAAGGCAGATTTTTTTTAGTTCTTTCTCTTTTGTTGAAGCTTTCGAGTTCAGACGACTCTAAGGTGGACTTATCAGAGGCTTTTGCAGAAATGTTTGATGTCTGCAGTGCTCTGTTGTATTCTATTGTTTTTGTAAGATTTGTCTTATTTATTTATTTAAACATACATATTTTATCTTCAAATTCATTATCCGACGCACCCTAGCCACTCCAGCAGCTCTGTGCCTGTGGAGTGGTCAGTGGGTCAGTGGCCTGAGGACAGAGTCATAACAGAGATGGCGGGAGGGGGGGCTGCTCCGGTCATTGCTGTGTGTGGTGGGGTGGTGTGCGGCCTGCTGCTTCTGCTGGCAGATGAAAGCTGTTAGGAAGGCAGGGGAGAGGGCGGCTCAAGGCCGGACCCAAACCGCGCTCACTGATCAAAAAACAGCCTGGAGGGTGGGCTGTTGTTTTTTCATTCTTTACACCTTTGTTTTTCATCTAGAACCATGAACAAAAAGTGTTTGCATGCACTGCCTGTGGTGTTGGGGGCCTCTATGGCTAGGCTTATTCGGATGCCATGGCAGACGAGTGAGGTCAGCGTATGAGAAGGGACTTGGACTTGATGGACGTGAGTAGGCTGTATTGTATTGAGTGGGTTGTACTGAAGTATTGACTGGAAGAGACAAACACCTGCAACCTGACATCTGAGAGGGTGATGAGGAGCCATTAGAGTTAAATCATTCTGTGAGACAGAAGCAGTTCAGGTGTTGTGGGCTTTTAACAGCAGAAGTCTTTCCCCCTGTCTTGTACACTGCTTCAATTTGGACTAATTGGCCTGCAGTTGACGTTATAAATGGACAGTGTAGCAAAATGGATCGTGTCATTTAGAGCATCCAAATGTTCCCACTTGGAGTGACACAGTTTCATCTTAATTGCTAAACCTGAGCTGCCAAAAAGCGGAATTACAATCTATTTGTTGTTGCCAATTAATTTTCCTAAGCATTAACAAGCAGTACACAAAATGGCATAAGGACCATCTGAGGCTGGGTGAAATATTAAAACAGACTTCCAGTCACTGCTTAATTTTATTCAATATCCTTGCTACTTTCCTTTGATAGCAAAGATGAATACTAGATTATTATGCAACACGAGTAAAGACACTGATTTCATAACACCTGTTTCTTTTTGAGAGATTTTAACAACAGAGCTCCATGTTTATGCCTCTGTCTTGAGATAAGCGTGCCCTCAGAAAGATGTGTGTGCTCTTCGTTAGTCTGGCTGTCTCAGACTTCATCTTTTTGTCCAGTTCACTGTGGCCATTAAATGCACCCCCCTGCTGACACTAAACAATGAAAACAAAATTTTATTCAGCTAATAGCTGTGCTAAATTCTGAAGAGGTTTAAAGTTTTAAAGCATATTTGTCCCATTAGAGTGATCACCTCCTTTGCTAAGTGTTTTTTTGCGACCATCAACCACTCCACCAGCTCTGGTGAAGCTCTGCCCCTTAGGATTCTCACCTCCTTGGAGGGCACTCTGGAGCCCTTCCGCCTCGTCCACCAGGTCTCCACGGTAGCGATGAGGCAGGACAGCACCACACCAGCTGCCAGCACGAAGAACACACCAGCAAAGCTATGGATGTCCAAGGCACTGCCACTTTTCTTGGTGCCTACAGCCGAGTACAGGTCACATGGGCTGTCTCTGGGCCACCACTTCAGCTTCAGGATGTCCATATCCCCATTCTGCTGCAGTTCCAAAATCCTGAACATAGAACATGAGTGTTTGGAACTAGTGTTGCACAATCAGTTGAAATTCTGATGCCTGTTCAGAACTACAAGGTACTACAACACTTCAATTCTCTAACTTTCAGTACTTTAAATTCTGTATTTAAATAGGCTCACATCACATGATACTGACCTTGTATTCTTGCTGTAAGTTAATCACATTGCACATTACATGGTCACTTGTGTATCTATAACATTTAAGTCAAGAGTTTTATTACGTTCCCAGAAACAGTTGTTTTGTATTAATAACAAATAAGAATTCAAAAAGCAAGGATGTTAAATCAGATGGAACAATTTGAATACTTTTATAAGTTTTCAGACAAGAGCTTTTAATATCTTGCCATAGTATCCTTTTGATGTCAGACACTGTGATATTTTAATTGGAATCAGTAACCAAGACAAAATTCCTGTATTGTCGCATTCCTAGATGGAACACTGAGCTCACGGCTATGTGCATCAGTAAGCTGACTCAATCTGACCGTTTAGTGAAATGATGCAGAGGTTCTAACCACATTAAAGATTCATGGTGAGGACAAGTAACTAGAGACTATGGTTCAACAAGTAGATACAAGTAAGCCAATAAAAGAGAAACATATAGCCTATAGACATTACATTGCAGCTGCCTAATAATAAGTATTGACGTGTCTTTTCTAAGGTTGTAATGTGTGACTCAATCCAGCCTCCAGAGAGTTCTGCACTATCCTACAATCCACTGTTTATGTTCTGTCCAGTGGCATCTGTTGCTGCAGTGGCTGGATTTCCACTCCACTTGCCAACACCAGAGGGCAGTGTCTGCTCAGAAATAAAAGCAGGTGACAACATTCTTTCTTCTGCGCCAATCATAAAAAATGTGTGTTCTTAATGAAGAGGGGAATAGTTTGCAATTCAGTCCAACAACTGAATATGAATGATGATGAAAACAACACAGAGGTTTTATGAGCTCTTTGCACTGATTGACTAGTTTGCACTGCGGCGCTGTGTCTCTGGCCTGACTGCCTGACTGCCTCTAGTGGCAAGTGACACAATGTAGACCCTCCCCTGAAGGAGAAAGCTGTGAACTGCAAAGTCTCTGCATTGAGATTCACTCTACACACACCACCTCCTGGCATCATCATCAGCACAAAAACTGTGCACCAAGTGCTTTATGGATTTCCATGGCCCACAATGCCAAACGTTGCGTGGAGTGGTGTAAAGCACACGGCCACTGGCCTCTAGAGCAATGGAAATGTTTTCTGTGGAGTGATAAATCACGCTTTTCTATCTGGCAGTCTGAATGACGAGTCTGTATTTGGTGAACGCGAGGAGAACATTATCTGCCTGACTGCACTGTGCCAAGTTTGGTGGAGGAAGGATAATGCTATGGGGTTGTTTTTCAGGGGTTGGCTCCTTAGTTTCAGGGAAATCTTAATGCCTCAGCATATCAAGACATTTTGGACAATTGTATGCTTACAATGTTGTGGGAACATTTTGGTCTAAGGCACTTTTCTGTTCCAGCATGACTGAGCCCCAGTGCACAAAGCCATGTCCATACAGGCATGGCTGGGTGAATTTGATGTAGAAGAACTGACTGGCCAGTACAGAGCACTGACCTCAACCCCATCAAACACCTTTGGGATGAACTAGCACAGGGTCTGTGAGCCAGACCCTCTCATACGACATCAGTGAACGAACGGACAAAAATTCCCACAGACACACTCCAAAATCTTGTAGAAAGCTTCCCAGAAGAGTGGAAGCTGTTATAGCGGAAAACAAGGGATTAGCTCAATATTAACGCCTGTGGATTTATTAATGGGACGTCATGAAAACTCCTGCAGGTGTAATGTGTAGGTGACCCAATACATCTGTCCATATAGTGTATTCGATTTTTATAACTTTTATAATGTTTAATACTCAAAATGGAAACATTAACACACGTACACACACAAACATAACATGCAAAAAAGATCAGAGTAAAAGCTGTAACCTAATTACTCCTCTTTATTTCTGATTTCTGATTATATTAATCAAACATATTACATAAAACATACTCAGAAAAATTAAAAAGAACTTCAAATGGATTGCATTGGTAGTGAACATGATATGTGGCAGGAAAACAAGCCAACATTTCTGATTATTTTTCATTATATAGAAAGCAAGCCAAGCAAAAGTAAATAATAGCTCTTCTGGTCACAGGAGACTCAGTATGTGATAAAATGCAGCGTGGGCCAGATGAGTATTATTTACAGGGTTTTCTAATGCAAACAAAAAGACTTGTTTCATTCTTAGTATTTCCAGGGCAGTGATGTGTAAATTGCCCTGTACAGTGTTTAGAAGCATTTTTCCACTGTTTTGAATATTTTTTCCTATTTCATTTGGAAAAAAGAATAGCTTACGTTACTGATTACAGCTCTGTGCAGAATGTCAGTGATCTTGAATGGAACATGCTGTGCGAGAATACCTTCCCCAGCCTGCACGACTACAGCAAAAACAAAATGTACATGTTTTAAAACATCTATCTTAATATTGGCTCAAAGCACTGAACACGTCCCTGAACATGCAGACGTCCTTTTATATTCCTCTTACTACATGCAGTGTACTTTATACAGAGAGAAGCAAAACTACTTGAGCAACAAGGTGAAATGGGTTACTTTTCTCACTTCTACTTCTTCTTTCGGCTGCTCCCTTTAGAGGATCATCTGCCTCCATCTTGCCCTGTCCACTGCCTCCTCTACTTTCACACCAACCATCTCCATGTCCACCTTCACTACATCCATAAACCTTCTCTGAGGTCTACCTCTTCTCCTTCTACCCGGCAGCTCCATCTCCAACATTCTTTGCCCAATATATCCACTATTCCTCCTCAACACATGTCCAAACCATCTCAACCTGGCCTCTCTGGCTTTATCTCCAAACTGCTCCACCTTCACCGTCCCTCTGATCTGCTCATTTCTAATCTTGTCCATCCTGGTCACTCCCAACGAAAATCTCAGCATCGGTTACTTTTCTCACATGTTTATAAAATGTGTAGTCCAGATCAAAACAATGAGCATGTGACTAAAGAACAGAATGTAAGCCTGCATTTGTGAAAAATGTTTATCATATAACAAACCATCCTTGAAAAAATATAATTTGTTGTGTTATTTTCACTCTACCTACTTCAGCTGAGCATAAGCACTGGGACAAATTAAAGTTGGTGTTTGGTCCCAACCCCTTAACCTGCCTCATGTTAAATGGGTCTGTAACTCATTGACATCACCACATACTTGATAACTTAATTTGGAATGTTCTGTCAAGCCCTGCGATGGACTGGCGACCTGTCCAGGTTGTATCCCGTATCCTGCCTTCTGCCTAATGACCGCTGACATAGGCTCGAGCAACCCTATTTAGATGGATAGATGGATGGATGTCCTGTCAAGCCTTTATGGCAGGCCCTTTCTTCCTTCTTCTTACTGCTTTGTTTGGGGTTTTCAGGTTCTCAATCCAGGTGACATTGATGCTCATTTAGTTGAAATTAGGAGACAGACTTGGCAACTTTCCACTTTTTCTTTCTAATGAACTTGGGTCATTGTCTTGACATGGAAAGACAAGATGTTTATGCACATTTGAGAATTGATTCTGCTGCTAAGGTCAGCAGTGACATCATCAGTAAAGACCAGTGAACCATTCCAGAAACAACCATGCTTGCTCAAGCCATGACACTATCTCCTCCATGCTTGAAAGATGAAGTGGCTTCTTAGTGTCACTCTCTTTGCTCGAGAACCCTTCTGGCTCATCTTTGCACTTCTTTATGAATTCCAACGTGGCCCTTCTGTTCTTGTTGTTGATGTGCGTGGCTTGTGTATTCCTTCTCGTGAAGTCTTCCATGAAAGGTGAATACTGACACGTTCACACTCTGGAGAACACTGTGTTAATTTCCTTGGATGTATTTTGGGGGGTTTTTCTTCATTAGCTGCTGTGGGCTTCCTGGGATGACCTGATCATCACAAATTGCTTAAACTACCAGTTGTTTCTTTCTTTTTCAATATGATCGCATACTGTTGTTTTTAAAATGCCCATTCTGCAACGGTTCTGACGGGTATTTGCTTTAAACTCATGTTCAAAACTGCCTGCTTGTTTTTTCCAATATAGTCAATTTGCTAAATTCATCTCGTTTTTGTACCTATAACAAAAACCAAGACCCCTAAGGCAAAATCTAATTACTCCAATCAACCCTACACATTCACAGCTTTTTATATGTGCTTAGAATTAAGGGAATATAGAACAACTGTGCAGTCAGAATCACCTGTCATTCATTTGTCCCAATACATATGCTCATCTCAAACTTGAGGAGTAGCCACCAAGTAAAAAATGTACATTAGTAAGGTTGAAACCTAGAATACAGTCCTGTCATTCTCTTTAATCTCATGCTCATCTTTTAATCTGGAATACACATTTTTTAATCACATAACAAAAAGAACCCATTTCACCTCACTGTCCCAATATTTATCTTCTCACTGTATAAACTACCAGCACTGTGTACAATATAAAGCCAGTGCATTCGGCTTCAAATCCCATCTGTAGAGGTTACATAGAGGTCAGGTGGTATGGCTCACAGCCTTTTATCAATATTGAGTGTTGTGTTTTTGATTGTGCCAACACATTTGACACTGCTGACACAACGGGGGTGGCAAGGGGGGGCTTTGCTGTGATTTGAAATTTAAAGACCACTTACGGAGTGTGTCAAGAACACTTAGCCATGCAACACTGCACACATGCATTACAAGAGAAAGCAAAAAGTGTTTGAGAAAATATCAAGGGCTGAGGTCAGTCCAGTTCAAGGGAATGAACTATATTATTAATGCCTAACAAGCGCAGTGAAACACTCGACCACGCAAGATGAAGTCATTAGATTTTTTTTTTTTTCAAAAGGTGGTAAAGATATACAATACCATCTGAACATGAAGAGGTTCATTCCCTTCGGATACAAAGAGTTTTTGAAAAGTAGGACAGTTGGCGTATTTTGGAAAACACATTTTATGTCTCTGATCACGGTGGTATTAATCATAATAAAGCACTGATATTTCGGTAACACTTTATTTGAAGGCTACCTACATAAGGACTTCATGGCGCATTCATAAGCGCTGAATAATGTGTTTATGAAGCACTACTTGAACATTTATTAAGTGCTTATGTCGGTTCTCGCAACCTGACATAAGATGTTTTATGAAATAAATGACATAATAAGAATAAACCTTGAACATATTTACAGCACTAAACATTTAAAACACTATACATAACTATATATGTCAGCATTCTTAAGACGACATTGTATTAATATCAGGTGAAATATGCCTGGAAACCACCCCCTCTTCCCTCCATGGCATGGATAAGATGATTGATGCAATTATGTATAGGGTTTAAATGTGTTTAGTGCTGTTCAATGTTTATTCTTATTATGTCAGTATAATGTCATTTATTTCATAAAACATCTTATGTCAGGTTGCGAGAACCGACATAAGCACTTAATAAATGTTCAAGCAGTGCTTCATAAACGCATTATTCAGTGCTTATGAATGTGTTATGAAGCCCTTATGTAGGTAGCCTTCAAATAAAGTGTTACCGATATTGCTTAGATGTATAAAGGCCACTTCCAGCAATGTATATAAAGGGAAAAAAATTCTTGAAAGTGGTCTCTAATATGTTTTGAAATGAAACCCTGTGCTCTTTTTAATGTCCAATACATACAGCAGCTTGGCAAGCAGCTATTTATAAACCTCAGTGTTCCCAATGGTCATTCTTATCTACTACAGTCCACACCTCAACACTAGCTTTTACACGGTGTAATACTGGCTTGGTAAACGGTTACAGCCAGGGGATGGCTTGATATTCCAGAGCTGGACATGGCAGCTCTGTTATTTCTTATGACGGAAAGTAACCTTCCACCCGCAGAAGGTCACTTCATATAGAGACCTGTCAGAGAGGCAGGATTGACACGCTTTGAAAAATCAGCTTCTGAAACTAATAGAAAAAGTCCATTACTATATACCTCAATACACTATGCCATTCCATAGGAGATGTGCTGCTTTAGCACCGTGCTAATCATCTAATTATAAGCATTCTAACCAGACAAAAAAAGGACAGAACATGCTGCACAAAAGTGCTTTAAAGAGAGTGTCTCATTCTGTGCTGCAATTTCTCACATTATGTGGTTCTAATTGTTCTGTGTTTTATCTGAGATCTAAGTGTTCACAGCATGTAATATTCTTGTTCTATTGCCTTCCTACTGAATAGCACAAATGAATGATGTTTTTCCACTGAATACCACAAATGAAGGTTCCTTTAGGCAAATGATTATATCCTATGCAACCCTATTGTACTCTATTCTCTATTCTATTCTTTTCTATTAGCTCTGGCCAGAAGTATACTTCCATTTGTTACCTATACATGTATAAGCAGCAAGGCACAGCTGCCTTTCGTCATTGTTGAGAAGCTGTTCTGAAACAGAGGCAGTGAAAAAACAGGCACTTCCCTGTCAAATTATACAGGTCTCCATATGTTGTTCTGCCACTCTTTTTAAAGCGAAAATCTATTCAATGCTTCGGGGGGGCCCTATATAATTAATCACTTGAAAATGGAGTGATACAAGCTGAAGAGAATGTAGCTGCAAACCACAGCTCATTGTTACCTTGGCACCACTGTTTCTTTCCCATTTTATTGATCACCTGCCTGTTCAGTGGAGTCCACAAAGGCACTGCACACCATAATGTGTCGAACAAGCGTTGTAACGTTAATGGCTCTGCAAATCAGCTTTCCTCTCCAGACCATCATGGCTTTCAAGAGCCTCCATAAAAACAAAGTAGTTAAGGAAATAAACAACGAGATTTCAGAAGCAGGATCACAAACGACCTTGTGGGTTTCAAGCAGCTGGTCCAGGGGAAATTAACACCCCCATCGGCTAATGAATTAACACTCCGACACCTCCTGCAAATGAGGAAGGGTGTGATCTTTTACGGCATGTCCACTGAGGACCAGCAGTCCTGTTTCAACCTGAGGAAGTCACTACATCAGATCTGGAAGAGCCATGACTAGAGGTATCAACACAGACATTAATTATCTCTCAGTGAGGCAAACTAATCTCTGAAAACTGAATGGGCTTCATGGATCAATGCCAAAGAAGAACCACGGAAGGGTTGCTCCGAAAACACTGACAGTATGTGGAGGTTCCTTAAAACTTCATAAAACGTTCTTCACATGCCCACGTACTGCTTATAAAAATGTTCTTTAAAGACATATCCTTTAGAAGTGGTTCTTCTATGGCATCGCAGTGAGGGATCCTCTGGTACCTTTGTTTTTAAGAGTGTAGACTAAATTCTAAAGCTAATGTAGAGGAGTTAATAAGCGACCTTGGGTTTGTGAAAGGCGCTATATAAATGTCATTTATTATTATTATTAATACACTCACAAATATCTTTACTGTCTTTCTGCAACACCCAGCTCTTTGCAGGTCACATTCGCCGTGTGTCTGTCTCTCGTCCTTTTCGTCCAGTTTCTATCTCTATCTCCCTCTCTGTCTTCTTCCCGCTCCCCTTTTCCCTTTTTTTGCCTTCACCTAAAGAACCAGCAGGAAAAACAACAGCTTGCTAATTTGCAACAGTCGACGTTTTATTTATTTATTAATTTTTCTCCACACGTCTCGCCCTGACAGTTCCTTAATTTGGGCCCTGGGTACAGAGAGGTGCACAGAGACTATGCATCAGGTGCTTGAGTAACATGCCTGCATGCTAATGCACAACTCTGGGAGAGAAGAAGGAGTAGGAGGAGGGTGAGACCGAGCGAATGAGATCAAGACGAAGAGGCTGTAAGCCCATATCCTTGTTAAAGCAGCCGCTTTTGATTGATAGACTGGTGACGACATCTAACAGGCAGCAAACGCACTACTTTACTCAGTGCCTGTCCCTGCAATCCGCCACTTTGGAAAAGCTTCCCAGTTTCTGACCAAATGTGGAGACAGACTGAGCTGGCTTGGGCCCCTGTCCATTTGCATGGGCTAATTGCAAATGCTTGACCTTGCTAATGGTTAAAAGGGTCCAGACTGCTCTGATACAGTTGAAAGGAATTTTAGACTTTTTCTTACAGTTGTCCGTCTTGGCCAAGAGCTAGTCGGGTTTAAAGATAAGCTTCAAAGATCATTTTGATTCCTCCCCCGTACTTAGTAAACGAACAGAGAACCTGTTGCTTTAAAACACATTTAAATGGAAACCAATAGACAGCTGCTTTAGCATCTGCCCTTTCACTTCTATTATAAATATTTGTTGAATCAAAGAGTGTCTGTTCTTTCAGGGGATGAGATTAGGTTGGGAAAATGTCGGAGTATTCCTTTAAATGCGACAAGCTTTCAGCTGAGACCCCAGACGACTCCAAAAAAAGCCTCCGGAGTTCCGCATTGAGGTGTTTTGGATGTATGTCTGCTGCAAAACTCATTTCTCCCTTCTTGGAGGTGTGTTGTGGGCAGGGATTTGTGGCTCTCTCTCCTTTAGGTCTTGTCTGTCATGCAGTCCTCCTCACTCGGCTATCCTTCCTCCTGGGCCCTGCACTCCGATTAGAGTGTTGGACTAGCTGGAGCTGTTGCTATGGCAACCAGCTGCGGCAGAAATGATCACGTTATTAGATGTCTCTGACTGCAGGCAGACAAACTACTAGATATCAGCAAGAAAGAATGACAAGTAAAAAAAGGGTAAGGTAAAAATCGAAGAATAAAAAGGCACTAGTTTTCACAGCTGACAAAATGAATCAGAACATTGCAGAGGTGCCAAAACTAATAATCTTAATAGAGAGAGACAGCTGTATAACTCCCCTCCCACCCCACAACACACACACACACACACACACACACCTCGAGTCGAGGGATCGCTCTCTGTAATTACTTATAATCGCTCATTAAGTTTGGAGAGTTTGGGAGGGGTTTAGCTCAACTCTTCAAAGCTTAAACCAATAGCCAGAAGTTTCCCATGCAAAAGAGTCATGCAGTGTTCATGCAATGCATTAACCCAACAACTGGGTTGCCAGTTGCGCAGAGATAGTGCGCCACAATTGCAAGCACTTTCGATCAGCATGACAATGGACTTGAAATGCCGTGTTCACAGGCACCACTTTGTTCACAGCCTTTTATACAGGCTGAGTAGGAGCTGTTACCCATGGGCGCCTGCCAAGAGAATCTAACTAGATTCACATCTGTCCTGCGAAAGGACTGCCGCCACGTCATGCCAAATGTCGGTGATTAGCAGGTCGAGTTAGCTCTAATGAGAATACGTTAGCTTTCAGGTCAATCTTGTCAAAATACCAATTTGCCCAAGGTGCCACATGGAACCCTGGCTGTGAAGACACTTCTGATTATATTTCAAAACATCAACACATGAACTGTCACCTCAGAGTCCACAGAACTGTGCATATATCAGACATGTAGTCATAATGCTACATACTGTAGCACTATAAAGTAACTGATTATTACAATCAAACTGGATCATACAGTACTGTGCATAAGTCACATACCCAGACATCCCAAGTGTCCCGGAAGCTCTGGGAGTCTCCCGCATATTATATGATTATACATAGTGGCTCCCTGATGCCCACAAGTCAGATAAAATCTCCTGGAATCTAGAACGAGCGGCCAAGAGTACACAAACGCACACGTAGGCGACACAGACTTTTTTTTCCCGATCACGCAAAAACAAAAAAAAAGTGGCCATTAAGCACAACTTGTATAAGGAAGATAAAAGTCAAAGGAAAATCAAGAATTCCGAATCTGGAGTTCAAAATCTGATTAAAAGATATAGACAAAACCATGCAAGACCTGGTAGAGTACCAAAATATCACCACCAGATAAACAGAACTCAAAGCTTTTATCTCTGATAGGGGAGAAAATCAAGCTCCACTCTTGCTTCTGAAAAAAATCCACAGGTGTTTCTGTCCATCCTTCCACTTAAAGAATACAACATAACATTATGGGTCTGACAGGACACGTAGCTGTCAAGAAGTCATTATTGAGATACGGAAATAAAAAAAGAGAAGATTATTTGAAAAATAAATAAATAAATAAATAAGAACAAGGACTAGTAAGTCTAGAGTCCAGACCTCACTGATGAACGTGTTTGGGATCATTTGGATTGTGAAAAAAAATGCTTGAAGACTGAAGACTGAGCTTTGGAGGCGTTGAAAATATCCCTGCAGATTTCTCAAAAACCTGAGAGCGAGTCTCTTAAAAATAACGGAAGCTGCAATAAAGGCAAAAATGTGTTATTATATTGAGGTGCTGAGGCTTCGGTGTAATTTTCCGTTAATTTTCCGTCAAGTTTTTCTGCTTTTTCCCTGATGCTGTAAAAACCTTGTTCTTAATGACTGTTCTGACTGGAAATTAATTGATGGGTGGTTCCTGACTTTGGCGTAAGAGTTTAGGTCAATATATAACCCAATATAAAATAGTCATTAAAATAAAAGCAAGCCACAGAACAGAATGCATCAGTACAACGTGATTTTAGTGAAACACTAACTATCATACTTCATCATAGGCAAACCTATCTTGTCTAATTTGGGCTGGTTTGTGTTGACCTCACAGTAAGTGGAGTGTACACTGGATTATCTATAAAAACACAGATACTGAATCAGACTCCATATTGGCCAGGGAAAACCAGAACTTTGATATTTATGCGCCTATCATTCACATATATCCTAAAGGAGCAACAGACCATATTTTTCCACAACAAAATGTCAAGAAAAATGAACATTAATATTTGATGCTGTGGAATACAGTCTGCCAGAAAATGATCTTTTGTTTCTGCAATGTTCAGGTCCAACATACAGGCCAGTTTCATTCCAGTATCATTTTACTTACTGGCAGCCAATCGACATGTGCTATATGATCCCACTATTTCTACTGGAACCTCTACAAACACACTCCACTCCACTGACTGACTGTTTCTGGCGCTGGAAGTCAGTTTGAATCAAACTTGACACTACTGAAATGTATATGTCTCAAAGAGAGAACAATCTTGACCTCTGTGTTACACCTCCAACAAAAATAAATACCTTCTGTAAGACTCACTCACTCTCTTTCTTCAGTGCACTGCAGGCTTAGACACATCAGTCAGTAACGGTCCACCTACATCGTAACTTACACTGATCAGCCACAACATTAAAACCACTTTGTTTCTACTCTCATCGTCCATTTTATCAGCTCCACTTACTATATAGGAGCACTTTGTGGTTCTACATTCACAGAATGTTGTCCATCTGTTTCTTTGCATACTTTAGCCCCCTTTTAACCTGTTCTTCAATGATCAGGACCACCACAGAGCAGGTATTATTTGGACGGTGAATCATTCTCAGCACTGCAGTGACACTGATGTGGTGATGGTGTGTTTGTGTGTGCTGCACTGATACGAGTGGATCAGACACAGCAGTGCTGCCAGAGTTTTTAAACACCTTAGTGTTGTTGCTGGACTGAGAATGGCCCACCAACCAAAAATATCTAGCCAACAGGTGTGAACAACAGTGAAGAACTAGGGGAAGATGAACACAAACTGCAGCAACAAATGAGCTGCTGTCTCTAACTTTACATCTACAAGGTGGACTGACAGGGTGTGTGTGCCTAATAGAGTGGACAGAGAGTGAGCACAGTGTTTACTCCAGCAGCACTGCTGTGTCTGATCCACTCACACCAGCGCAACACATGCTGACACGGCACCCCTTTGTCAGTGTTGCTGCAGTGCTGAGAATGAGGAGTTTAATGTTATGGCTGGTGTAAATAAAAAAGTAATCAAAGAACTGTGCATGAAGACAAGTGGTATTCCAAATGCACACGGTCAGTCACACAGCAATTTCACTTAGGGTGCAGAAAATATCACCCACACAAACAAAAATCTATATGCACATATGCCCTGCTTATAAACATGCATGTCTAGATGCAAATTTGACCTGATTGTCCTAATTGCCAGGCATGTCAAACCAGGCTCCTTCCAGGCCAAAGCTCTTTGGAGATTAGTGCTTTCCCTCTTGTAAAGCTCTAAATTCAGTTTACAAAGTGCTGTGGCTTGTGAGGACTGACATGTATCGTACACGCTATTCTATGTTAACATATGGTCTTTTGCTTATATTTATCACTGTTGTCATCTTGCTGTCATAGACTCTTTTATTCCTCTGTTCATCATGCTTTTCATCTACACAAGCTACCACAAGTCAATTTAAGGAAAAGCAAATTGGACCAATACGCCACCAAAATATTGCCTCGTAAGGACTAGTGCTGAGTTACTGATCCTCAGTTATTATATTCTGTTGTATCTCAGAAATGCAGGAACAAATGTTTTTAAAGTATCTTTATATAATGTTTCTATAAATTAAGGTTTTATTCCAATTTTGGGCTATGTCTATTTGGCTACAGACCAGTGGCACTGACCTCACATCTGATGAAGGCTCTGGAAAGACTTGTTCTTGCCATCTTCGTCCACTGATGGGACCAGCTATGGATCCTCTGCAATTTGCCTACCAGCCAGGCATTGGAGTGGAGGATGCAATAACTTACCTACCCCACAGAACCCTCGCTCATCTTAAAAAGGTGGGAAGCACTGTTAGAATCATGTTCTTTGATCTATCAAGTGCTTTCAACACCATCAAGCCCACTCTACTAGGGAGCAAGATGGAGAGAGCAGGGGTGGATCACCATCTCATCGCATAGACTATGGACCGCCTCACAAACAGACCGCAGTATGTGTGACTTAAGGACTGCGTATCAGAAACACTGCTCTGCGGCACAGGGGCCCCACAGGGAACAGTCCTGGCCCCATTCCTCTTCACCCACTACACTGCGGACCTCACCCACAACACCTCAACCTGTCACCTCCAGAAATTCTCTGATGATTCTGCCATCAGTGGCTACATCGCCGACAACGATGAAAGCGAATACAGAGAAGTTACAAGGAATTTTGTGGACTGGTGCCAGCAGAACTGACTCCAGATCAACACGGCTAAAACCAAAGAGCTGGTGGGGGATTTCCGTAGGACTACGTTCTCCTCACCCACTCCAGTGAACATCCAGGAAAGGAACATTGAGATTGTCAAGATTGTCTACAAGTACCAAGTGTTCATCTAAACAACAAACTGGACTGGTCTGACAACACACTATACAAGAAAGGCCAGAGCAGACTCCACCTGCTGAGGAGGCTCCGGTCCTTTGGAACACAGGGTGGACTTCTCCACTCTTTTTATGACTCTGTGGTGGCATCAGCCATCTTCTACGGCATTGTCTGCTGGGGAGGTGGCATTACAGCAGCAGACAGGAAGAAACTGGACGAGCTTATCAGGAAGGCTGGTTCTGTCCTGGGCTGTGCATTGGACCCAGTGGGGGAGGTGGGGGAGAGGAGGATGTTGGCCAAGCTTGCATCTATAATGGACAACCCCTCTCACCCTCTACAGGAGGCAGCTGCAGCACTGGGCAGCTCCTTCAGTGACCGGCTCCTCCACCTGTGATGCGGAAAAGAGATACCGCAGCTCCTTTCTCCCCACGGCTGTTCGGCTCTACAACCAAAACCTGTCCTAGCAGAGACTCAGACACTCTCCGTCGTAAACACACTATGGGTTCACACCTCACTCTATCCTGGTGCACTCTATCACGAACACACCACATAGACCTGTATCTTATCCTACCTCTAATTAATGCATGGTATCTTAATTCTAGTTTTATTTTTTATTTTTTAATATTTTTCTGCAAACAGACGCCTTGCTTATTTATTTATTTCTACAGTATATCTTATATTTTGTTTTATGTGTGATGCACATCTTTGTCTACTTACTGCTCTTTATCTGCCCACTGTGTTTTCTGCTGTAACAATGCAAATTTCCCCCAGTGGGATAATAAAAGTATATCTTATCTTATCTTATCTTATCTTATTTGTCCATTCGCCATTAAATGTTCATACAATGTTAAACACAGCTGGCTTATCGAAACACGTAAAAAATAAATAAATAAATAAGGAATGGCTAAGTTTTGATATGACAGCAATGATATGCTCCGCGCAGTGGTCTGATGCAAGAAGTCTCAAAACAGAGCATGTATCATAGAGCTTGGTCTGTTTTCCCTCGCCAATGTTTCATGAGCCATAGGGGACACATTTAGCAAGCTGCTCTATTAAAATCAGCACTGATGGCTCCCCGTGAGCCTGACAGTGTCCCAACAGTAATGGCAAGGAATTAAATATGACTGTCAATTAATAGCTTGTTTACTTTCATAAGCACCATTACAGACAACACAGGGCTCTGCATACTGACAGCAATAATAGGAGGAAAGCCCACATACTGGGAGCCACCCTGGCTTCTAATGCTGATGGAACAAGTCTTTTCAAATCTTGTGAGAATATAAAGCGGTTAACAAACCGCCGTAAAGGAAACAACACAGCATGAAGATGAGTTTATCATTCGGATTTGATGGTGTGTCTCTGTTATGCCAAGTTTGCGCTGCAGTATGGACGCAGTGCTGGCTTGAGATTAGTTGAGTCTTGAGTGCAATGTTGGACGCGGAGTTGGTGTTTACTTCTACGGATCTTAGTCTGAGTCAGTGCTAAGCTACAGCAGATTATTATTACTGTTAGAACAAGCAAATTGGCACCAGTTTAATCAAACCACCAAGAACTGTGTTTCTCAAACCAATATAAAGAAAAGTGTTCAAAAATGATCAAAGTGAAATGTCCCAGTTCTTCACCAAACATGTGGCTTAGTCCTTTGCTCAGATACACCCATGTATCATATGCAGATGTTTGGCAGCTCTTTTGATGTGTTTGAAGGGGTTTATCCCTTCTGTTCACTTAAAGGAAGAGGAGACCACAAAAACTGACTGGATATTCCAACCACACAATGACAAGATGCTACACTGCTCATCAAGTGCTTATCAAGGTAATCTAGACCTAATTCATTGGCCTTTTAGTTACCGTACAAGTGCACTATGTAGGCTGACCGTTGGCCATCAATAGAAAGGAACAACAGGACCACTGCTTACCAGATATTACTTGGGTGGTAGATCATTCTCAGTACAGCAGAGGTACCAAAATGCAGACTCATATGACATGGACTCAAGTCAGACTCAAGCCACAAATTCACAAAATCCAACATCAAAAAAGACTTTGGTAACACTTTATTTGAAGGCTACCTACATAAGGACTTCATGACGCATTCACATAAACATATAAACATATTTAAAACACTATACATAACTATTTATGTCAGCATTCTTAAGACGACATTGTACTGATATCAGGTGAAATATGCCTGGAAACCACCCCCTCTTCCCTCCATGGCATGGATAAGATGACTGATGCAATTATGTATAGGGTTTAAAATGTTTAGTGCTGTAAATATGTTCAACGTTTATTCATATTATGTCAGCACAATGTCATTTATTTCATAAAACATCTTATGTCAGGTTGCGAGAACCGACATAAGCACTTAATAAATGTTCAAGTAGTGCTTCATAAACACATTACTCAGTGCTTATGAATGCGTCATAAAGCCCTTATGCAGGTAGCCTTCAAATAAAGTGTTACCAAGACTTTTGACTTAACTTTGAACAGAAGACCAGTGACTCAAAACTCAAAACATCCCCCTCATTGTGTTTCCACTGCTTTCCTACCTCAGTAACTACTGTGTTTATGTATGTTGCTCACAGATCACAGCATGTTAAATATCTCTGCACCTTATTCTCACTACCTCATGTCCAGAAATGTGCGCTGTGTCAGTGCTGCACTGTCCTGTCTGTTTACTGTGTCTAATGTCTGTTTAATTTATCATATTTATTGCTTAATTTGTTGTTTGCACACCATGTCTGCACGTTCGCACTCTGTGCTTTTTGTTCCTTGTTGCACCGTGATGTTCCTGGAGGAACATAATTTCACTCCACTGTGTACTTGTACGTAGATGGAATGACAATAACAGCCTCTTGACTTGACTCGAGTCATTTTGCTCTCTTATCTGTACATTTTGTTCAGCGTTGTCTTTTTGGTTTCTACTGTTTGTCGGTTGTTAGTCATTTATATACAGCTACTTGTTGTCATTGTTTCCCCATGTGGAAAAAAAAATATATTTGGACATGTATTTTTATACATTTCAAATACATTTCAAATACATTGCAATCCATGCTGAAATACATTCCAAACATTAAATGTATTTCAGAATATGTCGCCATCTTAACAAATCAAAATACACAGAAATGTACCACAGTAAAATAAATGTATGTAAATGTATTCATGAATTCATTTAAAAATGTAGCCAAAATACTTGTCTAATGCACTTCAGTGTTTGGTCTGCAGTAGCATAATTTTAAGAATTAGCAAATGAACATTTAACTAGGCAATAGCAGGTGTTGTAGGTGTTGATACACTGTGAAAATGATGACAGGTTGATGTTTTGATATTTTATTTATTTGGAATACATTGTGTGTGAGCATTGTCTTTACACATATGTACAATGACCACAAGGTGTCGCTACAAGTAGGTATTTCTCACTTAACGATCAATAAAATTCATTATCATATCAGACTGCTACCATGTCAGTGTCACTGCTGTACTCAGAATGTTCCACCATCACCTGATCAGTAGTGGGCCTTACAAAGTGCACCTGTACGTAAGGTATGTAAGGTGTTTCTGATAAAATGGCCAGTGACTGTAGATACATGGTAGGTGTTTCTGATAAAATGGCCAACAACTGTGGATACAATATAGGTGTTTCTGATAAAATGGCCAATAACTGTGGATACAAAGGGGGTGTTTCTGATAAAATGGCCAATAACTGTGGATACAAAGGGGGTGTTTCTGATAAAATGGCCAACGACTGTGGATACAAAGGGGGTGTTTCTGATAAAATGGCCAACGACTGTGGATACAAAGGGGGTGTTTCTGATAAAATGGCCAACGACTGCGGATACAATGTAGGTGTTTCTGATAAAATGGCCAATAATTGTGGACACAATGTAGGTGTTTCTCATAAAATGGCCAATAACTGTGGACACAAACTGTAGCTGCTAATGACACCCACTATATATAGAAGTGGTGCAGGTACCTTTATCATACAGTACCTTTGAGAGAAGATGTCCCTGTAGGGGCTACCGTGCTGCATGGCGATGCCGTAGCCTCTGTCCGGCGCACTGTTGCTCACCGTGTAGAACGAGCAGTCCTCATCATTAATGGCCACATACTCCAGCACAGCTGCATCCCACACAAATGCAAAGCGGCCGTACTTCACCTGAAAGAGAGATAGAGGAAAAGAGAGAACAATACAGTCAAATCAGAGACTCTAAAGATGATAATCATATTCAAGACGAGCAGATGCATGAGAGACAGACAGATTCAAAAGCAAATGGTTCGTTTCTAATAATACAAGCAGGTGCTGACTGTTTTGGTAAGACTCAAAGAGAACAGCATGTCATTGAAAAAATGAAAACAGCTGCATTTAATATGGGCAAAATGTGCCTGTCTGCCTTTTTCTCTAATTGTTTGCAGAGGCCTGTAGCAAAACTCAGATGGACAAATCTGACAGTTAAGGGACATTATGCACCTTTGCAAGGTTCAAACTTTGTCATGGTCACATAAATAAGCACGCCAACCTGGTAGTCTTCTCCTCTTGGAGCTATATGAGTTCAAAGAACAGACAATTTGAAATGTTTGCTTTCTCTTGTGAAGTCCCTAAAGCAGAGAAAGGTCAAACAAAGGAGAGAACATGAAAGCCTTTTAACCTTCAATATCTTCAATATCAGCTTCCATTTCTACTGGGTATCCACACAGTTGGCAGCATACAAGGTGATATCCTTGAGTCAGTCAAGCAAAAGGGACCCTTTCACCTCAGCCAGAACATTTTAAGGTGAGGGCTTATGCAAAAATCAATGGGTCCTCACCCCTGATGGCCTCCTTTTAAAGTAAAGCTGGACCTTGAATAAAGTCACTTTGAAGATTGAATGTTGAGGAATTTCCAAAACGAGCTGATATTAAGACAAGATTGATAGTTATTGCCTCTCTGAAAAAGTCAAGCCATAAAAAACCCTCATTTTTGTTTTCTAGCCATGTTTCTGACATTTAAACGTTTTCATGGTTTGCTCATAAAATTTTCACACCTCTGCAGTCGAGACCAGGAGATCTGAAAGACTGCTAGATCTCTGAAGATGGCCAATATATAAATGTGCATAAATGGCTAAAGCATAAACATGCATGCATAAACACCTCAGTGGCTCCAAACAACTTGACTAGGTCAATCTGTGTAGCTTTGCCGGCTTGTTCAAATGAAAATCTGCTGTAAAAGCCTGCTGATGCCTCCGGGCCCCCCTGCGGATTTCTCGTCATTCAAGTTTTCTTATGACAGAAGGAGCTGTCACACCTCTGCAACCACAGCAGTCACGACTTCAGCAGTTTATGAATTTGAAGTAGGTCCAAACACATGGCTTTCCTGTGTTTTTACCGTTCCTCACTGTACACGTGCACGGCTTATCTGTGATTTATTTAGCTATAATTACACAATTCTTTTCCACCCCAAATTCAACTGTTGCCAGTTCCCACCCGCAAGCTACTGTACGTCTCCCATTTATAGGGCTGCGATGTCACAGAATACAAGTTACATATATGTATTCAGAATAAAGAGTATCTGTATTCTGTCCAAGTTACATTTCGTGAAGCAAGTATTCAGAATGCAATCAAATTTCATCCTTTTATAATACCAAATTTAACAAACATATACCATCTTTAAAAGAAACATGAAAATGCTCACTTATTAACTATTTCAAAGTCAGTGCACGGCATGTAAAGACATACTTGAAAGAAGGACCCAATAAACAGCTTCTTTACAAACCCTGTAGTTCCTGCTAATGTCTGATCAATCAAGGTTGAGGGCCAGTTCTCAGAGTTACTAAATGATGAGCTTAGCATCATCATTGTACTGGACACACGCAGGTATTTTGCGACAAGTAACATACATGTCATTAACATCTACCACACATCCACCCACCTTATAGTCAGATTTGCAAGATGTTGTTATTAGAATATGCCCAATTGTTTGAGAAGTTAATGAGATGGCGGTAGGATTATGGGAGCATCAGTGATGAGAGCCAAAATAACTAAAAATTTCGTTATTCCATTTAAGTAAGTGGATTTGCATGAGATATAATAACAAGAATTTCATGAAAAAAGACCATCCAGTAAGAGCAAGGAATGGTGTGAATGAAGTGAAAATTACAACAGCAGGGCTTCTCCCATGTGCCTTACCGATATGTATTCTTCATGTTTCCTGAATACTGAATGGCGGAGTATTCAGTATTCAACCATCACTGCTTCTGCGCAGTCTGACAGCGTAATGTTATCATTTTAATATGGCAAATTATTGACTGCTTTAAATAACAAATTATTGATTGGTGGTTGGTTAGTGTAGTGGTTAACACCTCTGCCTTCTACACTGTAGACTGGGGTTCAATCCCCACCTGGGTAAACACCCTACACTATACCAATAAGAGTCCTTGGGCAAGACTCCTAACACCGCCTTCGCCTACCTGTAAAAATGATCAAATTGTAAGTCGCTCTGGATAAGAGCGTCAGCCAAATGCTGTAAATGTAAACAGTTCTCTTGCTCAAAAAGGAGTTTTTTGACACAAACGAAATTTAAGTCTATTAACATTTGCCGCGTGTTATTCCCACTTCAAAATGAAGGCAAAAACAAAATCAATAATTTACATTATTAAAACACAAAATATGTTGAAAAAATGCAGAAACATGGCTTAAACTGGTTATACAATCCCTGCTACTTGTGCTAAACCCGGCTATGATACTGAAGCAGTGTTGTTTTGATCTAAAACATGCTCAGACGTAATGTGACCCTAATTCCTTATGTTCCAGCAAGACTAAAAATAGTGGGTCTGCTTCTTCCTCTGCTCTCTAAGTAACTGTGTAAGAACACTAAATTGAAGACGAGAGGCAGGAATGGAGTGTGTCCAGCCGTACTGGAGGCGCTTTTTATCGATTCCAATTCAATTGAGCTCAGGAGGCAAGGGCGGAAAACATGCGGGAAGCACAAGAGCCACAGCCACATTAGAGCGGCGCTGCACTAGAGGAGGATAACTTAAAAACACAGCCACAACATACACTCTTAAAAATAAAGGGGAAACAAAGGGTCTACACACTGATTCCACAAAAGATCCACGTTTGAGTCCCTAAACAGCTTTTGACTGATGTAACTATTTTTGGTTGGGAAGAGTTCTTCTAGAGCGGGAAGAACCTTTTAAAATGTTTTATACCTATTAAAGGTCCTTCATGTTTCATTTCATTTCAGAGGTCAACTAATGATGGGTAATTGTTATTCATTTCATAATTCATTTTTACAAGGCTATGTTCCAACCTTTCTTTATCCCTTCGAAGTGAACACTGTTTTTTCTACGTGCTTTGAAGACATACACTCACTGGCCACTTTATTAGGTACATATCCAGTGAAATATCCAGTGAGCGGTCAGTTGTGTGGACGAAAATACCTTGTTGATGTGAGAGGTCAGAGGAGAATGGGCAGACTGGTTCCAGATGATAGAAAGGCAACAGGAACTCAAATAACCAACCAAAATCTCTGAGGAACCTTTCCAACACCTTGTTGAAAGTAGGCCACAAAGAATTAAGGCAGCTCTGAAGGCGAAAGGGGGTCCAACCTTTTACTAGTAAGGTGTACCTAATAAAGTGGCCGGTGAGTGAATATGTAAATATGCTAAATAGGCTTATACACGTAACACGACAAAAACAATCCATTCAAAACTGGCTGTTTTTGCAGCCCAGTTGCTCTATATGCAGGTTTGGCATCAGTGGTTCTTGTCAGTAGTCATTTAGGCAATGCCCCACCAATCAATAAACATGCCCCACTAAACTCAGTATTGTGTATCATGTATAGTGAAGTGAAAACAAAACTTTGGCTACAGTTATTAACACAGGAGGGTTTGCCAATGGGATTTTGCACTGGCTACATTTTAAAGATGTGCTGTATGTTGTGGGATTAGGTGTAAATGTGAGTATCCTGTTTATTCTCTTTTGAGTCTTTGGCTATTTGCAATAGATCGACCATAGATTTCTTGCCTCATCTTCCTATTTTTTATACGGGCCCATTAAAGGGTTGGCTTTGGCTTTTAGCTTTCTTTTCAGACCATATAGGAACCTTCATTTTTTTAGAGCATGAAGAAGGAACTGGAAGAGTGACTAAAAGAATTCCAGACATAGGGAAAGACAGTAAAGTTGCTAGTCCTCGAGTTGGAGCACATTAAGAAGAGGACGATGAAGCATGTCTCACAGTGAGAACTACAGCCTCACAGCCATGGCAATCAGGGGGGCTGTGATTCTAATTGTGCCAAGGTAATTATTTCAAGCAATTTTCCCTCAAACAACCACCGCTCTGCGCATCCTAATCAGCGCATTGTTTCTAAGGGAGGAATCGAAGCACACGCGTACGCACGCAAGCTCTCACAAGATTCATAATTGCTGCATTAAAGCCGTTTAACCCCCCTCTAGACTCACACATACATATAAATGTTGGAGTCAACATATTAAACATGACATTTTGTTTCACCAGTGGCAATGCAGCTGAACTCATTTAATATCGAGTGATCAGTGCGAGTCTGGCTTCTAATTACAGTGAAGTGAGCCATATAGAGTTTAGAAGTCAGTCAGGCATATCAGCAGCTCTTCATCTTCAAAGTGACTCGCTGTATAGAAACGGCAGGATTATTCAGGTTATTACAAAGTTCTTCTCTGAACTCATCAAAACTGTAAAAATCAGCAGCTCTTTGAAGGGAAAAGGGGGTTTCATGATGCTGACATACTGAACATATCTTTTTAGCTCTAAAATCAACAAATTATTGATTAGAAACTCAGAAACCTTTTAAATAGTCATAGCGCTATACCACATTTTGCTTTATCATACTGGCACTGTAGTGCGGTCAAACGGTCTCATAATGAGAGCACACGTCTGGAGACAGCGGTGAGGAAATCTGGTTTGAATGTGGATGGGAATGTAGACGTGAAAACTGAGTTAGAAAAATCACATCATAAAAGTGGAGCTCAAAGTAGGAAGTGAAGGTGGGACTTAAGGCTGCCAAATTAAGATCTGACATTTAAGTATTCATGAAAGGCACATTCAAAAGGACAAGACATCCCTATTCAGAGTGCTGGACAGTCCAAAAAGCCTGCCTTCTGAAGCAGATCATTCAGTTACCTCGGACGAGAACCGTCCACTAGCATTGTTCAGTTTATACAGTAAACATACCACCTTCTTCAGAATTACTGAGCTGTTCCAGATGGCAGATGTTCCTGACTAACAATGCAGCTTCACCTTTTAATATTATAATAATATTATAATAATATTTAAAATACACCTTTGAAATATTTTGTGATTATTAGCGTACTGTACCACAAAAATAGTCCAAATCCAAAAGGTTTGCCATCTGAAACAGTACAGTCTTTCTGAATGAGGAGGTATCTGTACTTAATAAGCTGAACAGTACTAATGGGCAGAAATACACTATATTGCCAGAAGTATTCACTCATTTATCCAGATCATTGAATTCAGGTGTTCCAGTCACTTCCATGGCCACAGGTGTATAAAGCCGAGCCCCTAGGCCTGCAGACTGCTTCTACAGACATTAGTGAAAGAATGGGTCGCTCTCAGGAGCTCAGTGAATTCCAGCGTGGTGCCGTGATCGGACGCCACCTGTGCAGCAAGTCCAGTCGTGAAATTTCCTCACTACTAAATATTCCACAGTCAACTGTCAGTGGGATTATAACAAAGTGGAAGCGATTGGGAACGACAGCAACTCAGCCACGAAGTGGTCGGCCACGTAAAATGACAGAGCGGTCAGCGGATGCTGAGGGGCATAGTGCGCAGAGGTCACCAACTTTCTGCAGAGTCAATCACTACAGACCTCCAAACTTCATGTGGCCTTCAGATCAGCTCAAGAACAGCGTAGAGAGCTTCATGGAATGAGTTTCATGGAACTTGCCTGACTGCATTGTGCCAAGTGTAAAGTTTGGTGGAGGGGGGATTATGGTTCTGGGTTGTTTTCAGGAGTTGGCTCGGCCCCTTAGTTCCAATGAAAGGAACTCCTAATGCTTCAGCAGACCAAGAGATTTTGGACAATTTCATATATAAATACAGTGTATTTTCTAATGAGAAGGAACTGAATGATCTGCTTCAGATGGCTGACTTTTCTGACTACCCAATGCTCAAAATGTGGACGCTCCAATTGTGTAGCGTAGTACACTAATAATCACAAAATATTTGTAGGGTAAGGAAGCTGGGTGAGTGATTGCTCCATAGCAACTGCAGTTACTCATCGCAGTTACAGACTTTTACTTTCAATACAGTCAGCGTCTTTGTGCTTCAAAAGCAGCCACTCTTTAACTTACAGTGACAACAGGACATCACTGGTATAGGAATTTTATGGAAAAGCCTTTTCTCTAAGACATGTCAGAATAAGCATGTGTACTTGTTTACAACCATCTCATAACTCGAAACCCCCAAGCTGAGAATAACTAGTTTAAACACAGACATATGTTAGACATACCATTGATTTGGAAAGCTGGGGTTTCTTGCAGTTGTTACTTATTTTCTTTGCAAAATACAGCTGCAACTTACGCCTCCATGTGTGTGTGGTTGTGTATCTCTGTCTGCCTGCCCTGTGTTGGATTGGCGACCTGTGAGGGTGTTTCCTGCCTTCCACCCAGTGAGTGCTGGGATAAGCTCCAGCACTTGCTGATGAGCGAGAGAGTCAGTGAACTTTAAATTTGAATATATTGGAACAGGTTCCAAAAAACAAAGTGAAAATTTGAATTTGATTTCTAACCACATCTGACAGCCCTAGTGTGCTTATCAACACTGTCTGACAATAAGCCTGTCGTTACACATAAACATTAGCTTTTGCCAGGCAAAACTCAGTTTTATTACACTTATTGCTTAAATTACACTTTAGCTTTAGAAAAAACAAAGGACAGGTGGTTAATGTCAGGTATGTGTCCCCTGCCACTCACAAGTGGAGTAAATATGGTGTGGAAAACATCAGCAGTTTTGCCAGCACGCATGATGTTTTTTCCTTGTGTTATTGATTATATTCCAGATGTTAAAATTGCACAGACAGCAGGAATTATTGGTAACATTTTATTTGAAGGCTACCTACATAAGGACTTCATTACGCATTCATAAGCACTGAATAATGTGTTTATGAAGCACTACTTGAACATTTATTAAGTGCTTATGTCGGTTCTCGCAACCTGACATAAGATGTTTTATGAAATAAATGACATTGTACTGACATAATATGAATAAACGTTGAACATATTTACAGCACTAAACATATTTTAGTGCTGTAGACATAATCTTGTCAGCCTTAGGTTACTCCACCATACGTTACTGTCACGATGAAGCCCCTCCCAGTCTTATCCATGCGCGTTTTTGTTTTTCTAGTCCGGCCCCCTTGTTTCGTGTCTCCGCCCATGATTGTCTCCACCTGTTTTCCACCTGTCCCTCGTTTACCCTTTGTTATTTAAGCCCTGTGTTTGCCCTTAGTGTTGGCTGGTCTTTGTATCGGTCTGTGTTGGATGTATTGGTCTTTGTTTGAATCTGTTTGATGTGTTAGTTCTGTCCTATTCTGGTATGTCATGTCTGCCCCACAATCTCACCATATTGCCTCTATGACCCTGGACAGTCTTGACCCTGATTTTGGATTTGCCCTCAATAAAAGTCGCTTACCTCCGCATATGCATCCACTACCTCGCTCCACGTTACAATTACCAACATTTTTAGCAAGGAAGTATATTTAATGAAATCAAACTTTCTACACAGCTGACACAGCAGCAGCCTGCTTGGCTGAATAGCTAGCTACTCACTACATGTTGCTACTGATATTATTACCTGATTTACTTCACATTTTCTTGCACTACAAACAATTTTATGATATTTTAGTCTAGATATTGTTATTAAGTTGGCCCAGATTTACAATTCAGAAATTTCTGCAATACTGGGTGCATCGAAATGGTGACATCTCTCATTTTAAAGAAAACTTTACCCCGAAATATTGATGCTGCTAATAATGAACAAAAACTGGTAACAGCAGCTTTATTGGTCTGTAACAGGTTTCATTCATTGCTGTTCGTTGTGACTGACCACTGTTTTACGTGAAGCAGTCCTTTGATCACTAGTTAAAGAGCCAAACTGAAAAATCACCACTGTTGTAAATACACCTTCTCACATCCTTCATCAGCGCCACAGTTGTTTAAAGACAAGGGAACACCCTTGTGAGAAACTCATGAATAACTATAACTGCTCTGGGATGGATTTTTTATTTATTTATTTGTTTATTTTTTGGAGGGGGGCATGTTTTTATTTTTTACTTATTTTGGCAGCTGACGAATGCACAAGGTAGCTAAAACACTGAAGTCGCTGCTAGAAGGCCAAACATCCCATTGCAGCTGTATAACCATACCAGCTGTTTTTAATCATTACAATGGACGGAACAATGACAGAAATGACTCGTGAAAAGAGGAGCGCAGCAAGCCAAAAGCTAAAGGTTAGCAAGGTAGATACCTGGTTATCTAAATATCTTCCCTCAGTTTGGCTTCTTCTCTGTCTGAAAGGGTGGGAAACTTGTCTGTGGCATCCATTTCTTGCACAATAAAGATAGAAGCACTGTTTTCTTTATGATTTAGCTTTGTCGAGGAAGGACCTTTATTAGCCTATAGATCAGGCTAGCAGTCACTAGGCTAACATTTAGGATGATTTGACACCACAGGGATTCCCAACCTTTGTATGATGTATTTGCATGATACATACTGGGTATTGTCATGAAAGAACACTCATGAACCAAAACATAAAAATTTAAATTCTGTGAATTTAAGGCAGAGAGCTGACAGAATTCTGCATATAACAACAAATAACAGATTAAAATATAATTTAGGACTGTGTGAGCTAAAAAGTTCATATCAGGACACATTATACCTTAACAACACAGCTGATCCACACCTTCGTTTAATGCACTGCCATTCCTTTTTACACGAACCTTCATCAGGTCTACTTTTAAAAGGTCATCAGCGCGAGTCCAAAACACAATTAGCGCTGGTGTCGCCAACTTTGCCAGAGAAAAGAGCGCGCTAGTTGACAAAAGCGGACGTGCCTGCTGGGAGAAAATGTAGTTGCCCTGTGAGGCCGTCGGCTCTTTTGGTTGCTCTCCCGCTGGGGCTTGTTGAGAAATCTCAAGCCCTAAAGGTCTGATGTCATCGTGCCAGCTAACAAACAATATTACAGAGCATTTTATCTTAGTCTAGGGTTTGGTGTCACAAACACAATGTTTATTCTTCTTCTTTTCCCTTACCAAAGGTTTCTTCTGCTCTGATCTGTTTATCTGGGCATCTCTTAACTGTTGATTAAGCCCTTGGTGTAAACGTCAGTGTGAGGGCTGTTTTGACTCATATTGCAGAAAGAAATAGAAAGGCTGAGTCACTGTAGAAGCTTCGTGATGTCTGTTCAGATGTTGTTCGGCAAACAGAAGTTGGACGGAATATTCAGAGCTACATCATTTAGACTACAGGTCTGCAAGAACATGCGAGTAGGCATTTATGTCCTGTAGAATCTATTCAATGTATTGTTTTTATTGAATTACATTCTTATAATAAATATCAAATGCTTCAGTAAACTTATAAATGAAATAAATCTTCTTCTTCTTTCGGCTGCTCCCTTTAGGGGTCGCCACAGCGGATCATCTGCCTCCGTCTTGCCCTATCCACTGCCTCCTCTACTTTCACACCAACCTTCTCCATGTCCACCTTCACTACATCCATAAACCTTCTCTGAAGTCTACCTCTTCTCCTTCTACCCAGCAGCTCCATCTCCAACATTCTTTGCCCAATATCTCCACTATTCCTCCTCAACACATGTCCAAACCATCTCAACCTGGCCTCTCTGGCTTTATCTCCAAACTGCTCCACCTTCACCGTCCCTCTGATCTGCTCATTTCTAATCTTGTCCAGCCTTGTCACTCCCAACGAAAATCTCAGCATCTTCATCTCCGCCACCTCCAGCTCAGCCTCCTGTCTTTTAGACAGAGCCAATGTTTTTTATAAATGAAATAAATGATGGGACTAAAAGCTCTAATTGGGTTGGCCAAGGCAATATATGGTGCTTTCAACAGCCTCATGGCTGTAGCTTTAGCATAGCTAGAAAACAACTGCTTTTTAAAGTTTTAAGATTGTTATAGCAGCCTTAGGTGACAATTAATAATGTGCAGTAAAAGCAGCATGTTTTTTTTTAGTATCTTTTTTTGTGAGCATCTGAAAATTCATTCATTCAGTTTTATAAACAGTAGCAATGTAGGCTTATAAAAATGATATGTTTGAAGATTATGCCCAAAAAATAAAATCCAGTGTTCAAAATCCCATGTTAAATAAAATCAGTAGCTCATAGGCCATTAAAGGCAATGGCAGTGTTGTCTAAGATGCTGGAGTGAGGGGGAGAAAAAAGCAACTGGTTAATCATGTCTCAAGAAAGAATGTACACATCTGGAGCTGAAGATTTAAAGAAGAAAAAGAAAAGACAAGAGACAAAGTTTAAGGTTATGGTTTTGTGGTGTTACTGTTATGGCATTGTTTTGGCTTATATATGGTTTGGAAAATAAGACGAAGTGGATCTGGGGTCTGTCTAATGAGGCAGGTTCAATTTAGACAGGCTTTCTGAGTTTCAGCTGCACAAAAATGATGCAGTTAACTTTGGTATGCTGAACATTCTGGGGTTGATGAATGTGGCAGCGTGTCAAATTAGCTGCTACTCTGTGTTACTATTATATATTTGCGATCATACTGCACAGAAATATGGATCAAAAGGTCCCTGAATCTGTAGTGTCTGCTCTTTCCATTCCAATACAATGGTGAGATTGTATGTGACTCTTATGAGCCATAGAAGACAAGTTGAAACACACGGCATCTGCCTCTCACTGTGTGTACCTGCTGGATTCATGTGTCCATCATCTGCTTCTTGCCTGTAATTAGAGTGTCTGTCTATATTTTGTGTGAAACTGACAAATGGACACTAAGAAAATCACTAAGGACCTGCCCATAAAGTCCAAAACACGTCACCTCAGACACTGAAGTTGCTGCAGCAGTTTTGGAAAATAGGATGATGAGGATAACATTTTTCTACTATTTTATTCAGACTTTCTACTACTTTTGTGAACCTAAGACTTTGGTAAACCCATTTCAAGCACCAAAGCAATTCGTCAAAGCTGTTTTCATAAGCGATATTAAGAATTTCTTAAACCGGATTGCACTTTTTCAGCTTTCTGGCCCAACACTTGTGAAGTGAAACTTGAGGCAGACATTGTTATTAGTTAGCCTTTAATTAAAAAAAACAATCCCATTCCCATTAGGGCTCCCAGAAGTCTACAGCCAGACTACAGGCTGGGAAAAAATGCACCACCAGATTTATATAGCATGATGTTGAGCGTAAATAACGTTAATATTTTTTGCCATTCATAAATGAGGATTACTGGCATATTTCACTGTTTGTGTGATGTGGCACTTCCCCCTTTTCCGTGATTTGCATGTGCCATTACTGATTCATAACAGAACACCGCTCTTGAATTATCTAATGCTGTTGAACATGCTTCGTCACACAGGCAAGTCAAAAATTATGCATGAACACCCACTCTGTTGATTATTCAAAGAAATTGTTGATTCGATTGGATTGAATATCATGGCAAACTACAAGCTGCAGCTGTAGGAGTACATAAGAGGCAAGTTAACTGGCTTCAGATAGATTTCAGATTGCCATTAGCTTTCATGCAGAAAGGAGGAGCACACTATTAAAGCAATAAACCATGAAACACCTTGCATTACAGTGATTATACCACATTTAAGGGGTGTTGTTGGGATGGAAATAAATTAAGAGTTAAAAACCACAATATAATCAAATATAACAGTCAACACAATGCAGTTTATATCAAGTGCTGTGACTACTTGTGATATCTGGAAGCTTTTTCTTTTGCTTTTCTTCATTTTTTTAAACTCACCACCTCTTATGAGAGGATAGAAGTTCTTGTTAATTGAATACTATGTTGATATATTTAGTTTTGTATGAAATATTTGTTTGAAACATCTGCTTGGTTAATTGTTACTGACTTTTTACCAAATACTACCACTTCTTCTACCAGAATGAGTCCATCCAAATGTGAGATTTTTGGTATGAAGTCAGGAAAATACTTTGCCAGAATTAATACGGTGGTTGGTTAGTGTAGTGGTTAACACCTTTGCCTTCTACACTGTAGACTGGGGTTCAATCCCCGACCAGGGCAAGTACCCTACACTATACCAATAAGGGTATAGTTGTTAGTTTTCATGTTTGAAGAGTAAAGGAAGCTGCAGGGGCCAAAACTATAGCTGGTACAACATTGGACGCTGACGCTTGTCACCAAGGCATTTCGTGCTCAGTGGATGATGTGCCAATGTGATATACGGTTAGAGAAAGATCTTTCCACTGGTTCTGGACCTAGCTAAGCATCAGTGAGAGCAGATAGCCTTCTTCTTCTTTCGGCTGCTCCCTTTAGGGGTCGCCACAGCGGATCATCTGCCTCCATCTTGCCCTATCCACTGCCTCCTCTACTTTTACACCAACCATCTCCATGTCCACCTTCACTACATCCATAAACCTTCTCTGAGGTCTACCTCTTCTCCTTCTACCCAGCAGCTCCATCTCCAACATTCTTTGCCCAATATATCCACTATTCCTCCTCAACACATGTCCAAACCATCTCAACCTGGCCTCTCTGGCTTTATCTCCAAACTGCTCCACCTTCACCGTCCCTCTGATCTGCTCATTTCTAATCTTGTCCAGCCTGGTCACTCCCAATGAAAATCTCAGCATCTTCATCTCCGCCACCTCCAGCTCAGCCTCCTGTCTTTTAGACAGAGCCACAGTGTCCAAACCATACATTACGTGAGAGCAGATAGCCTAATAAGCAATAAAGTAGTGCTACACCTGTCTTCTCAATCACATCCTTAACAACATGTCCTTTGCAGCGTGCTCACATTCAGGCACTCAGGTTTCGGAGTGGCAAGTATAATATACCTACTTACTTACAAATACGAGCAAACAATTTAGAGTCCCTCTTAAAACAAAAAAGTTCAGTGTTTCATTGATTCTGTTGGTCTGTGTATTTTCTCCATCTTCATGTGATGAAATGGAACAAGCACCCGAATAGCGGAATTAGTATTAGAATACTGGCACCTCAAAAGGTTCACCAAGTACTTCAGTAGCCATGCACATTCCCTACTAAACAGTGAAAGGTTTGATATTATATTTAGTTGTTTCTGTTGAATACATTTTTTGCTTTTTGTCACTGAAAAATGAATAACAATTTGTACTTTCACTGGAAATTAAATAAGCGATGGGTGCTCTCTGACTTTTGCACAGTACCATAGCATGTCCATCACTGAGTGTTGGATTTTAACAGATAATACCTCATTAACATGTTGATTTTGATGGACTTTTACTGAAGATCATACGCAAAAATATTGCAGTGGTGAGGAGAGACTGGTGTACTAATCTATATGAACAGAACTTAATTACCCTGCTGCACATTTTGCATGGCCTGCTACCACTACTGCTTTAGGTTTAGGAATTGCCCTCAGGTTTGGAGATAAATCCATAAAGATTTAAGAAACTGAGCATGAAACACAGTCACATGGCCTTCATCTCATTTAGGTTGCCTTCTTGAGTGAAAACAATCTTGCTTGTTACAGTGCAACACACAATTCTTGGCTGTGCTGCATAGTGTGCTGGCTTCATCTTTGTAATGCACTTACGGCAGTTCTAATGAGATGCTAATATTATACAGAGAGAACAGAGCCGAGTAACATTAATTGGACGTGTTTGGAACGGGACAGCAGAGAAGCAGTCGTACCAGAGATGCGTGCGAGGTGCGGGGGAAGTCTCACACACAGGTGGCCTGCACCCGATGGAGCTGGCACAAAGAGATGCCGAGCTGTGAAGACTTTCTTTCCTGCACTTCTCCTCCTCCCTAATTGGCCTTGAGCTGTCATTAGTGCCTTATTTCTCCTCAAAAACTAAAGAAAAGCAATTAATAGTTTATCAAAAACCATATGCAAATAGGCAAACCTCTACCCAAAGACACAGACTGATAAGGGAAAGGGGAAATAATTAGGGACAGATGTTGGAGAAACAGTCCAGGACAGCTCACTGAGCTAGAACTCAAACACCGTTACTAAAACAAGATGGCATAAAAAATAGTAAATAGTCCTGATGTTTCACAGTATTATGAATCTGCTGTTTTTCAGCACTGGCCACCGTGTCTGCCCGTATGTCCTTCTGCACTGAGTATAAGCTGGGGAGCAACGTTTTTACAAAGGAACATTCGTTTTCTCAGACAAGGGTATACGAACCGCCGCTGGCATCTTCTCGGCCAGTACCGCTGAAGTCAAGACTAATTTTTGTCTCGGATGACACACGTCTACGTCTATTGGTTTCTATTGTGATGTACAGTCAAAGTGGAGGATGCCGAGTGCACTAGTGGATAACCTGAAAAGTCAATCGTACATCAAAGGCACATCAAAGAATCCACTCTGGCACTGGACAGTTTTTCTCCCATGTTTCTGATGAACCTCAGTCAGTTTATTTTTTTCAAAAACACTGGAAAGATAACGCCAATGTGAGCTCAGTAGTAGTAGCAGGAGCTTTGAAACATAGTGCAACAAGTTCTCTGTGATCAATCGTTTAAAAAAAGAACTTTGCCTCGCACATGCTGGGGAAGCTGCTAAAGGGCTCCGTTCTGCATTATTTGAAGTAGGTTTAGGGACTTGGAGACCTGGAGGAAAATAGAACTTCAAGTGATACCTTAAAACATGACATGGCATGATGTTCTTTTCCAATAATCATGTGTAAGCACAATAAACACCCAAAATATCTGAGCGTTTTTTTGGGCTTAGCCATTTATCTGTAAAGGAAGAATTCAATGTAAACAAAAAAGAGACATGAATTACATTGACTAGGACTGTTGCCAGATCAATGTACGAGCTCCAACCCACATATGAAAATATAATAATATTTTTGCAACTGTCACACTACAACATTTGTCATTTAAAAAACTAGGCATTAAACGAATATCGAGAAGCTAGACATTTCACGTATTTCACCGGAGCATGCCACTGGGGATCAGTAGAACACTCCATTAAGACTCAGGTTTTCCCAACATTCGCTATCTTGCCACAATGCTGGAATGAACTGGATGTTGATTTGCTGGGGGAAATATGTAGAACTGCTCATAGTTGTCCAGGAGTGCCCAGATATGTGCAACAAAATTCAAATTCAACACACCATGAGATTCAAAACAGTTAATTGAATAGCATAGCAGATGACACCAACATCCCCATACACAGGCACCACGATTACAATATTTACACAGCTGCTTGCACTACTGGTTGCCAGGCCATCTAATTGTACACTCACCAGACACTTTATTATGTTCAATTGCTTGTTAACACAAATAGCTAATCAGCCAATCACACGGCCACAACTCAGTGCATTCAGGCATGTAGAGGTGGTCAAGACAACTTGCTGAAGTGCAGGCCGAGCATCAGAACGGGGAAGAAAGGGGATTTAAGGGGCTTTGAACGTGGCGTGGTTGTTGGTGACAGACGGGCTGGTCTGAGTATTTCAGAAACTGCTGATCTGCTGGGATTTTCACGCACAACCATCTCTAGGGTTTACAGAGAATGGTCAGAAAAAGAGGAAACATCCAGTGAGCGGTCAGTTGTGTGGACGAAAATGCCTTGTTGGTGTGAGAGGTCAGAGGAGAATGGGCAGACTGGTTCCAGATGATAGAAAGACAACAGGAACACAAATAACCAACCAGAATCTCTGAGGAACGTTTCCAACACCTTGTTGAAAGTCTGCCACGAAGAATTAAGACAGTTCTGAAGGCAAAAGGGGGTCCAAGCTTTTACTAGCAAGGTACCTCAACACCTACCTAATAAAGTGGCCGGTGAGCGTATACTGTCAATGCTTGATAAGTAACCCAATGATGATGCTTAAAATAAAAAAGTGATAATTGCTGTGTTGGGAAACTGACACTGACAGAGAACCAGAGAGGATAATTTACTGTTAAACAGCCGACAAAAAAAATAGGATTCACCATCTTTTAAGAAGTGTGCAGGCACCTGCTCCACTAATCAGTTGTTTTCGGTTTACGATGAGAGAGAGAGAGAGAGAGAGAGACTTTTCTGAAGAAGCTGCCTGTTAGTTCTGCTATGCACTGTAATGCTAGCTTTACCTACTGCACAGGTCTTCAACTTCTACCTGTGTTCCTTTAAGTGAAGTTTAGCTTGAGTGCATGGAACCATTAATAAATACAGATGTGCTTTGGAATGTCATCTTGCTTCAGTGTGACTTGCTGCAGTAAAACAACTAAGTTAAAGTGACTGGCTTTTGCCCTAAAGCAACTAACTCCAGCACTGGAACTTTCAGAAGCACAGAAAGTTCCTCTGATTCTGTCTATGGCCAGGAAGCTGGATTAGATAAAGGTGACGAATAATCCAGTATTAAATAATAGGTACACATCATGTTTTATTCACTTTTATTGTTAAAACATTGATTTATTATGGGGCTTTAAATCTTCTTTGGGTTTCCCCAAGTGTGATGTTCCAAAATGAATTTGCAGTATTTTTTTACATTACATTATAAAAATTGTGAAAATATAACAGTACATGATTTTCCACAGGCATCCCTAGCTGGATTCCAGAGTGAGTCTGCTATAATGACAAATAAACACTGTTTTTAAAAAGTTAAAATGTACAGCAGACAAGCACAGCTTTGCAAATCACTCATTTAGAGCGCTGCAGTCTGAGGTTTCTCAAGTGAGGAGCGCTACTACCAAGTTGCCATGCATCTACACCAGAAGGGGCCCGTCTGAATGCACGTCTGTCTACTAAAATGAAAGGTAAAGCTCTTTGAAAAGATATTGGGTTAGTCAGAATTGTATTGTTTAATATGTCATTTTTACAATTTTTACTCTTTGTTTTGAATTTTTTTTTCCCATTAAAAAAAATCCCTTAAATCTGACCCAACAGCTCGGACTGAACAAACTAACAGTAAAATTAAATTGAAGTCTTTATAGAATGACTCTCAGCAGCACAAGCATGCCGTGTATAGTGTCTTTTTTTATTTTTACTCAGTAGTGCTGCCTTAATTACCCAGTGCAGACTCTTTGGCCATTAACACAAACTCTGGAGTAAGAATACTGTCTGTATTTGATGTGCATGAACAGGAATAGTCACACCTGGTCTGGAAGTAGTTCTTATTCATCTAATGCACACCATCCAGCAATAAGAGACTGTGGTCACTGAATATTCACTACTCCGCTCTCCATTATGCAGCCATCCACCCTCTTCCTCTAGCTCTCTCTGTTGCACTTGGCTTGTCCCTGTTCAAGTGTTCTCTCTGTTCATAAATAAAGGGCTACAAAGCACTATAATGGCAAATCCGACCTCGAAAATGAGTGTGTGTATAAGCCTCTGCATTTCTTTGATCTTTTCCGCCAACACACCGGCGCAATAAATAATCCTCCTCGGAAGCAGAGGGGGAAGGAAGATGATCCGGGAGTGTGTCTTTTCAAGTTCCCACACAAAAGGACTACAGCTAATGCAGAATATGGCCGTACAGCAGTGAGCTTAACTTAAGAGGATGTGCATGTTGATTGTAGGGTAAAGCTGTTTGACCCCTGTACAGGCCTATTGTGCTCCTCCACTTTGCCTCTTTCTTCCTTCTTAAAAAGGAGTATTTAATATACAGCAGGAGCTGTGATATACTTGTCCTGTGATAGCCATGGAGACCACTTCTCTCTGGCTTCTGTTCATCCTCCAACACCATACTAAACAGCGGGCATGGCTTAGTTAAGGTGTCAGCACATGCAAGTGTATGAGTCCAAGAAAGCACAGTTGGCCATTCACTGTGTGGGAAGAACGTTTGAGCTCCTTGCTCCCTGTAGGCACAAAGTGACGCTAGCCAGCTGAAAGAATTTGATAGGTCATATATACAGAAATGAGCAGTGCACGCTCACCAAGCATGTTCAGCTGTCTTATGATACCGCACGAGCCACAGCTTGAGAAGATGCAGAGACCAGCTTTACATTACGCCTGAGATAAAATAATAATGACAAACATTTTTTTCAACACGGCACTTTTTGATAAAATGATTTTAATTCTCTTCCTCAAAGTAGTATCAGGAGAAAGGCTTTTGAAATTGCTACACCAGAACACTAGGTGGCAATGTGCAGCCTTTGCCATGAGCAGTAATATAAAGTCCTTATAGGTGTACCTTATATAGGTAAGAAATAATTCTCCCAGGAAGTTATTTCCAGGCGTACAAGACAATCTCCTTTTCAAACACCTCAAAACACATACATATCTCCAGCTTCTCATGTCAGCCAATAACCATAAGGCAGCATTTTCTTTCCCTTAAATTACCCTGAGAGAAACGACAGTTAAGGAACTTAACTTGAGGGATTAAAGGGAATTCAATCACTGAAGGAAAACGTAAAGGTGTATGACAAATTCACTTAAGGAGACCCTTAAGTACCACTTAAGGGTGTTCTGTGCAATAGTTAAGGTAATCTTAAAGTTCATTTAAAACTTGGTGTTTTATGCAACTCTATCTACTCTTATCTACGTGAATGTATAGACACCTGTAAATCTGAAACTGACTGCATCGATACAGAAATACAGTAATGTATGGCATAAAAAAATGAGGCCTTTCAGTTTTTCAGTTTGTTTTAGCTGAGACACAATCATATCTCAACAACAAAAGATAAGCTTATGACAATCAGGTGACTGGCTTTTATAAAATACATACATTACAGGAACATGGGGGTTGTGTTACGGGAACGCATAGCCTTTTATAAGAGCCCATGTGTTCCTGTAACACAACCACCATGCTGAGCGTTACAATCTATCCCAGCTTTTGCAACTCACTGCCCACACAACCGACCACAAAAGCTTTCATGGTCCACAATAAGATTTAACTGGTCAAACCACTTCAAATGCAAACAAATATAACAATAATCAATATAGTCTAATTTCACTTGACTGTAGAGACACAGAACATAAAACAAACAAAAAAAATCCTACAATTTTCTCTTTGGAGTCATTGATCTATGATGGACAAATACCATATGATCAAAAGGGAAATATTTTATATTGACTTGCACTGTATTTTTTACATTGACTTGTACTTTATCTAGCTAGTTATGTTGGTTACATTGGTCATGCATGCAACCATGCCAATCACTGAGCTCAAACTAAATATTAAGCTATTTTTTATGTTTTATTTTTGCAAACAATTATCACATCAATAATATAAAAATGATTTGGTCTGGTTAAATATTGTAATTAGCTTTAGATTACTGATGACAGCCTTCTAGTAGCACCACCAAGGCCAACAGGGGCTGTGGTTCACAGGTTGAAAACCACTGATCTATCCATTCATTTTTCAATAAGTGAACCGTCTTGTTTTCTGGTGATGTCTCTTTATTTACTTGTCAGAAGGAGAAGGAGAAGAAGGCTAGTCATTCACTCGTAACTAAGAAGAGAATCATAACAGTGCAGATTTTGCTAGCTACACTATATTGCCAAAGGTTTTCACTCACCCATCCAAATCATTGAATTCAGGTGTTCCAGTCACTTCCATGGCCATAGGTGTATAAAGCCGAGCCCCTAGGCCTGCAGACTGCTTCTACAGACATTAGTGAAAGAATGGGTCGCTCTCAGGAGCTCAGTGAGTTCCAGCGTGGTGCCGTGATCGGACGCCACCTGTGCAGCAAGTCCAGTCGTGAAATTTCCTCACTACTAAATATTCCACAGTCCACTGTCAGTGGGATTATAACAAAGTGGAAGTGATTGGGAACGACAACAACTCAGCCACGAAGTGGTCGGCCACGTAAAATGACAGAGCGGGGTCAGAGGATGCTGAGGGGCATAGTGCGCAGAGGTCACCAACTTTCTGCAGAGTCAATCGCTACAGACCTCCAAACTTCATGTGGCCTTCAGATCAGCTCAAGAACAGGGTTTAGAGAGTTTCATGGAATGGGTTTCCATGGCCGAGCAGCTGCATCCAAGCCTTACATCGCCAAGTGCATTGCAAACCATCGAATGCTGTGGTATAAAGTGCCACCACTGGACTCTAATCACTCTTCTCTGTCTTGCAATCTAATGGACCAGCCTGGGTTTGGAAGCATGGTCAGTGATTCCCATAAACACACTCCTAACCCTTGTGGAAAGCTTTTCCAGAAGAGTCGAAGCTGTTATAGCTGCAAAGGGTGGGCCGACATCATATTAACCCTATGGATTAAGAATGGCATGTCACTCAATTTCATGCAAGTGAGTGCAGACAAGCGAATACTATTGGAAATATAAAGTAGCTATTTTTATCTTGGAAATTACGGAGAGCAAGAACATTTAAAGCAAACATCTCAGATCAAGTGGAAACTGAGGCAAAAACTGGTTACTTGTCCTCTACAGCGTTAAATTGCTTTGATTTTCTTTCTATACCCTAAGGCTCGTGGATTTGGAGACCTCTCTGGTGGAAACTTCATGAAGGCCGTGTCTGCCCAGAATATAAGTGCAGGATCTACTATTGTCACCATATCGTCATCAGTATAGTGCCGATTTGACATTTGAGGCCTAAATATAGAGCCAGACCTTCTTTTTGAGCCTTTGCATGTGAGGTTAATACATAAACCTATATGACTAGGACTGGGCAACATGACAATATATATCATTATCGCAATAAATGATGTCTCTCTACAACACATGCTTTTCTGAACATGTCATACATTGGTAGAACACTGACCAACAGCTTGTTTCATTACAAAGAGAGACTAGAATCAGTTTTGTTTCACTGGATTTAGTGCAGTACAGTATGCCAAATGTTAAATAAAGAAATTATTGCATTAACAGTATTTTTAAATTATTGCATTTGATAGTATTTTTAAAAATGTAGCACTGCTTGACTCGGACTCGACGCCCCTGACTTTAAAATGATTATGTCAGGCTTTACAGTGTGACTCACAGCAGCACACAAACACCATGATATTGTAGCATCTGACACAACCTACCACCTGAATCAAGCTTCAACAAAAGATTAAGAAAACAGAAAATGCATACAATAATTTGTGTCATTATCAACAGAGAATAATATGGGAAGGTAGGGTGTGATATTTGGTCATATTGGGTCATATTGGGTCATATTGGGTCATATTGCCCAGCCATATTTCACATTTCACAGGGAAACCTTGAGTTAGCTCAAGCTGATACCTCCCACAGTGCAAAAAGCGGTACATAGTAGAAGCTGATTTTAAGCATTTTTATTTCTGTTTGCATTAAATTTGATCATTGCTTCACTCAGCACATTTATCTGAGTTAAATAAAACCATATAAGTAAGTCTTAACTGTGGAACCTTTTTTTTTACAGCGCTTGAGATGGCTGTAAAGATCTACAGTGGGAATAGGCTATGATCAACAAGAATGGGTGAATAAACAAAAATAAAAAGAAAATACAAATAAAGTGTGGTTCCAGCCTCCGGGTTACTTTGTAGATCTCCTGTGGGGCAGTCTCATGTGGCCTGCATTACAGAGGAGAACACGTTCTACTGCAGAGGGTCAGAGTGTGTCTCTCCCTCCTGTGTGTGTATGTCAGTCATGACAGCACACATCACAGGAGTGGCTCCCAACAGAGAGAACAAAAGGCGAAACCCACCAAGCAGTGGCGTTCCCTCAGGATAGATACACACGCACACACAAGCCTCAAGCTCACACAACTGTACACTCGCACATGAGCACGTTCACACATGCAATCTTGCATGACACACATACAGGCCATACTTCACACACATGCATGCCTGAGGCCCCCACACAAAAACACGAGCACTCACTGTATAGTATATTTAGAGTCCTCCTCATTGTTCATGCTGCTCTCATCTTCTGTGTGCTCTCGGTGGCCCCCGAGCCTCACACTGAGCCCACGCACACACACATTCACATAGTTCATGAAGCTGCTGTCATCAGTCTCTTGCTGAGCCATGATCTTCGTGTTCACATTATCAAGAACACAAACAATGATACTGAATAAAAATCTCCTTTCATCATATTCGCAGTCATTAATGCAATAAAACCTCATATCTCGCACAAGCAAAACATACAGTCCTGTCCCACAGAGACCTTCATTCATCTATTTAATCTCCAATCAATGGCCATTAAGTACAAGTCATTCACTTTTCACTGTCAGGAAAACAGCAGAACCGTAAGAGAAGAAGAAGCCTCAACAGCTAAATATGGTGTCTAATTCTTGCCTTTATTACAGCTTCCGTTCTGTTCAGTAGACCTGCTTTCAGTTTTTCAAAGTAATGTGCAGGAATATTTCTCCATGATTTTTCATTTTAGTCTTAGAAGCTGGTTACATTTTCTGCTTCTGACAATCCAAGTCATACCAAAAACAGTGATGTTGATGTCTGGCTCGTTTTTCACAGTGCAAGAATGGACAGACAGACGAAAGTTAGAGCTGGTCTGATGGTGACAGTATTGGTGGTCTACTATGGTTGTTAGATGTTCTTAATGTTTTTAAAACTCTTTTGAACTTCAGTTTTAGAAACTCCTGGGTTCCCTTCCTTTTGCAAGTGGTATGTTAATTAAAATCTCCTGAAAAACGAAAAATTTGTGCTTTATTTCTGTTTTCACTGAAAATCAAATAAATGAAGAGCAGTCTCAGAGGTTTGCACAGTCCTGTGTTTTTGAGACCTTCCATTGACTGGGACAGGTCCTAATCACTGTAGTGTTCATTCTGAGACGTCCCCCTGACTGCGAGTGGTCCACTGGGCTTCTAACGGTGCTGAGCCACACATCTATGTGTGCATCTTATGACAGTGTGTTCTGCAGTAGTTTGATTACTTGTTTTGAAGTATTCCACAAGCTTTAGAAGTTAATCACTGGCAATAGCAAAATGGTGTTAGAGATGGCATATCAGTATCAATGGATATGGGAATCATTCAAGTATCAGCTGATAATACTGCATCAGATATCAGAGAGAAAAATAGGCATCTGATCTAATGCTGTAACAACCTTTCCTGAAAAAGCAACAAATGCCCACTGTGTGAAGTTGTCAGCTGTAATTTATTCCTGTGGCATAGTAAGAGTGTTTGCATAGTTTGAGAATGATTTTGGATACTTGTGGATGCTCATCTTAAGTAGTGCATACATTTAAAATAGCTCCTTTAAAAGTTTAGAAGTTTTAAAGAAAAAATGTTAGATCAGAATTGATACTGTATGCATGGTATAAATTAATGTAAACTACTCTCACCTACAGCTCATTGAAACAACTGTAGAAATTCAGCGAAATTCAGATTCTAAATGTTCAATCAATACTACCAGAGACAGAGGAGCATTTTACATTTACATTTTATGGCATTTGGCTGACGCTCTTATCCAGAGCGACTTACAATTTGATCATTTTACACAGGGAGGCCAAGGTGGTGTTAGGAGTCTTGCCCAAGGACCCTTATTGGTATAGTGTAGGGGGCTTACCCAGGTGGGGGATTGAACCCCAGTCTACAGCGTAGAAGGCAGAGGTGTTACCCACTACACTAACCAACCACCATTTTATTACAATCTGAACTTTAGGTTACATTTACCTATTTGACAGACCTTCTTATCCACCGAAACTTACAGTTTAATCAGAGGCAGGTGCAAGTAGCATTAGGAGTCTTGCCCAAGGACTCTTATTGGTGTGTGAGCCCGAGTGGCGAATCAAACCCCAGTCAGCTTCATGAAAGACAGCAATATTACCCAGTACAATTCAATACTTATGCAGAATCAAACCTGTCGATGCAGAATGTAAATTACTATGCATTAATAAGTAATGATTGTATAACAACAATCGTACAGTAAAATAAAAGCAATAACAAGACAGGCAGTAATTACACACAGACTTTAGCACACCATACTCTAATACACAGAAACCTTGACTGCAAAGCAAGCAGGCAAAACTGCAATAAAAACAAATTAAAATGTCTGTCGATTCATTTTACATTGAGGATATGAGGATTTCCTGACCTGGACTCAACCCAAGCAATTATTTCTGATCATAGAGAGAGAGACAGACAGAGAGTGAGACATGAATAGAGACAGCAAGAGGGAGAATGACAGAGGGTGATAGAGTGTGAGAGAAAGAAAGAGAGACAGAAAGAGTGTGTGAGATAAGAGAAAAAAGAGACAGTAAGAGAGTGAGAGAGCATGAGACAGAGAGCACAAGAGAGAGAAAGCGCAAAATAAAGACAACAGCAAAGTCAGAGAGTGTGAGAGACAGAGGGGAAGAGACAAGGAGAGAGAGAGCAAAAGAGATACAGAGAGAGAATGTTAAAAGAAAGAGAATGACAGAGAGAGGCAGAGAGAAAGAGACAGAAAGAGACAACAAGAGTGAGAGAGAGACAGAGAAAGAGACAAGAGAAAGTGTGAGAGAGGCAGAAAGAATATCAGAGAGAGAATGACAGAGAGACAGAGTGAGAGACAAAGTGTGTGAGAGAAAAGAGAGGGAAGAGACAGCAAAAGAGTGAGAGAGTGAGACAGAAAGACAGAGAGACAGATAACAGTAAACTGAAGGAGCATAAGGGAGAGTCCAAGAGAAAGAGACTGCAACAAAGTGAGAGAGTGTGAGAGACAGAGAGAAAGAGACAAGAGGAGAGAGAGAATGACAGAGACAGAAAGACAGTGTGTGAGAGAAAATAAAGAGAAAAAAGAGCAAGAGTGAAAGAGAATGAGTGACTGAGTGAGAGGGACAGAAAGCGACAGAGAGACAAAATAAAGAGAGAGAGAGCATAAGAGAGAGACCGAGAGAAAAAGACAACAAAAAGTGAGAGAGAGAGAGAGAGAGAGAGAGAGAGAGGGAAAAAGACAATAGAGTGAGAGAGAGAGAGAGAGAGAGAGAGAGAGAGGGAAAAAGACAATAGAGTGAGAGAGAGAGAGAGAGAGAGAGAGGGGGAAAAACACTAGAGTGAGAGAGAGACAGAGAGAAAGAGAGAGAAACAAGAGTGATACAGTAAGAGAGAGAAAGACAGAGATGGAGACAAAGAAAAAGAGACCACAAAAGTGAGAGAGAGAGAGAGAGAGAGAGAGAGAGAGAGAGAGAGAGAGAGAGAGAGATTGAGAAACAGCGATAGGCAATTGAGAGAGAAACATTAAAAAACAAAGTGAGAAGAAAATAGAGTAGATCTCTCTCTCTCTCTCTCTCTCTCTCTCTCTCTCTCTCTCTCTCTCTCTCTCTCTCTCTCTCTCTCTCTCTCTCTCTCTCTCTCTCTCTCTGATCAGATGTGTGTTGCTGAGGCCATTCCCCTGGATAAGTGCTGGCCTAAAGGACACGTTTAAAGGGCCTCGCTGTCCGTCTCGCTCCGTCTTTTTCTCCCTCTCCTTCCCCACTGCCCTGGTGATATATTATTTTCTGTTTTCCAAAAGTCCATTAGGTCTTGGCGGTGGGCCATCTTGTCTCCCGCAGACAGAGATAAAGACGTGGTGGAGGGGGTGTGAGGCCACGCAGAATGCGAATGAGCAGACCGTTGCAGAAAAACACTGTGAAAAACACACACACACACACACACACACACACACACACTCGGCACTTGCAGCTCCTCACACACACATTCGCTTAAATTTATGCCACCGCTGCTTCTGAGACACTGCCTGGTGTTTCTTTAATTCATTTACAATTCCATAATTGAACTTCGGTGCCGGAACAAAACAAAAAAGGGGGGTTAGATTCATCTCCCCTCAGTCCTCTCGGCAGGAATACAGATGTGGAATTTAATGATCCAATTTGGGTCATCCCGCCGGCAGACCGGAGCCTTGTTGAGCTCCAGATTAAACTCATCTTTTAGAGGTTGTTTGTCTTTGGCTTTCTCTCATCGACATCCCCCCGACTGAATTTATGTCGCCTGCTTTCGCAACTTTTCGCCCCCCTCACCCCACCAAAATTGTGTGACGAGATTACGCTCCCGGCTGCCACTCCCTCTCGCTAGTAATGCTCCCCATTTGTAATTCTCACCATTACGATTTATCTGGAGTGGCTCGTTAAGAGCGTGAGTGAGAGTGCTTTGTTTGGAGTGAGGGCGGAAAAATCATTCCGAAATGCAGGAAAACTGCACCATGGGACACATTCGTCTTATCTAAGATGGCACCCTTGTTCAAAATAGAATGAAACACAACAAAACAGTTGGTGTAATATCTTGGCCGATCCATCAACTTCCATTTCTCCATTTCTATAAAATGAGAGGACATAAAAAGGCCAAAAACCCCCAAAAAATCAATCCCAGTTTATGCGGTAATGTTCTGTTTACATCACAAGTGGCATCAGTCTTCCTTCCAAAGGGACACTAGCTGTGTACAAAATCTGATCACTCTTAGCACAGCAGTGAAGAGCCGGGCACAACCTAACACATTTAGTTTTCCTGCTGAACAATTTTAAAAGTATTTGCGCCAAATGAATCAATTAACTACATATTTATCAAAATAAATATGTTTAATGAAAAGAGGCTGTTTCAAACATACCAAATTTTCCACTGCCAAGCGGAGGCTGTACTTTAGGCTGGCTGGCTCTCACCGTCAGTTGTCTACATGCTTGAAAGCAATTGTGATTTAAATAATACAGATGTGAATCCTCAGCAATTGAAAAACACTAATGATCAAACAAGTTTTTTATGATACAAAGACAGTCTTCAGTGTGACTCTTGAGAGATTTCTGCCACATTACTGTGAATATTTGCAGATGACGGCTGATGTTATGAGAACATTTACATTTATTTACATTTATGGCATTTGGCTGACGCTCTTATCCAGAGTGACTTACAGTTTGATCATTTTACACAGGTAGGCGAAGGCGGTGTTAGGAGTCTTGCCCAAGGACTCTTATTGGTGTAGTGTAGGGTGGGGATTGAACCCCAGTCTACAGCATAGAAGGCAGAGGTGTTAACCACTACACTAACCAACCACGCTGGTTACATGAGATGACCAAAAGCATGCACAGGGCCTGTTGAGCTACGTTACAGTTACCCGGTGTCAGTTTGTTTACCTACTCCTGGAAAACTACTGAACAGCCACAACTTGTTGGTCGTACGCGTTTAACGCAACCTGTTAGCAGACACACTGACAAAGCTTCGTCTGAAAGTCAGCAACCTTTAAAATAGAGTCTAAAATGAAATGCATTGGAAAAACGGGCTGTAAACCCAACCTTTAATCTATATGTTTATTAGGAAGTGTATAAGAAGAGTCTTGCAACTGCTGGCCACTTAGCTAACTAGCTAGCACGGCATGCTATAGGGCTAATTTTAGGGATGAGCTGGCTGTCTATTTTTACTGACATACAAGAGCTTGAAGCCAATCAGATAATGTTATATTCAATTCCAAAGTGAATTATCTGGTACTCAGTTCTAAATAGTGTTGGGCGAGATTCGTTTCTCAGTATCACTGATAGCTCTTTCTTTATTTAAAATATCCTGATAGAGGATATTATGGTTCATATTTGGAAAGGAAATGCTCATTAAAAAAATTCATAGCCTATAGGTCTAATGTGTCTCCTTTAAAATAGACCGTTTATAATATGCCTTCACATTAAGGGTTAAATACATCTTTCACACGTTCTCAGTTGTGACAAAACTAAGCACTTCCTCTCCAATTAAACTCATGATTATGCATGATCGTGCAGATGGGTTGCTGATGGCTGGTCAGGTTGGTGATGACCGGATCAGTGTGGTCAGTCATCTAAAGATCTGATCAGAGAAACAAAACTGATTTGCTTGTAGTCTAAACACAGCCTAAGACCCCATATACACCTGGTCACTTCATACATCTTGAATATATTATATGTGGACGAGGCTGAACCACATCAAATGCAAATGTAAACAAACCCAGGATGCATTTAAAACAGATACAAGTCTGATTACTCAAAGCCCTTCAGGAGGTGGCGTGAGACACATTTGAGCCATTTGAGCAAACGCACACCACACTTGATCCGAATCTGCGAGGAAGATTTTCATGGAGGACCCAAAAGATGGAAGAAAGGAAAAGCTTATTTACATTTATGGCATTTGGCTGACGCTCTTATCCAGAGTGACTTACAATTTGATCATGTTACACAGGAAGGCAAAGTTAGGAGTCTTGCCCAAGGACACTTATTGGTATAGTGTAGGGTGTTTAACCAGGTGGGGATTGAACCCCAGGCTACAGCGTAGAAGGCAGAGGTGTTAACCACTACACTATCCCAACGACCAACCATTAATAGCAATATGGACAGACAAAACAAACCGCAGACAAAATAGCTGAATGGACAAACAAGTGTTAATTGGTTGCCGCGTAACAGGCAGATTTGCATATTCCGGCCCCCACAGCTATCAGATTTCAGTCCGACTAACCAGACGGAGAAGCGGCTTAGAGAATGGATGGATGGATGGATAACCAGAGATGTATTTAACTGCCAAGTGTAAATGCATGTGACTAAAATCTTATCAGGACTCAATCCGGATACTAGTCACATGAACTGACGAGATGTAAACAGGATCTTACTATATTTTCTCTGCCACACACACACACACACACACACACACACACACACACACACACACACACACACACACACATCAAACTTGACACTTAAAATAAAATAAAAAAAAATCAAACAGTAAATCACTTCAACTGCTGAAAACTGCTAATAGCAGTTACTAGCAAACAGAGGAAGGCTCAATTACCACTAACTACTAAATTGGTAAGCAATGCAAAAAGTACTGCACTGTCCACCTCCAGACTTATATCGCTATACCAAATCTGAGCACACTAATCTTATCCCACTGTATAAGATTCATTAGCTGACCCCTTACTCTCAGCACACTGGGGCTGTAGCACTCAAGGAGAGGGCCAGTGATTTAACCCTTGAATTACCACAAATATAGACCTGGTTGTAACATTTAGTATCAATGTCTGTTCTTGTGTGGGTTTATATATCATCGCTGTCAGAACGATTTCTGACATTATTTGAAAATGCCAGCTGCCCTTTACAATGCGTGATGATGAATGGTCCAAGAGGAATGGTCCAAAATGGCTCGAAATAAAAACTCTTTAAATGAAATTACATTTAAAGTTCTAAGTGTTTTTCCTTCTCCTGTTAAGTCACCAGATTGGAGAGGTTTTGTTCTGACAGCCATGATACAAACTGTAGCCCATAGTAACCAGCACTAAATGATATCTGCCCACTGTGAAATCTGCTGCTCTCTTCCGCTCTCATTGTGTGTGGCTGGTTGTATCTAAGCATCTAAAACATGGACTAGAATACTTTTCACATGGAGTGTGTTTCCATTCACTTAACAATTCGATCATAATCGGATTAATACAGCTTTCGGATTATTCAAACGATCATGTAAACAGCACACGCAATTTAGAAATCGGATTAAGTAATCCGATAAAGAGAGCTGAATTTTAGCTCAGTGATAGGACATCTCAGTGTATGTAAACTCTGATTTCTGTCAGGTTTCTCAGTCTGCGTATGTGACTAGAAATAAGCAAGCAGCGCTGCCGCAAGATTGCAGCAAAACACCTTGAAACCAGCTACATTGTAGACGAAATGAAGGATTTAAATATTTTTCTTTTCTAGATGATGTAGGTTCATATTTTCAGGTAAAGCACAATTTTTTTTTAATCTGCGCCATGAAGTTTGAATTACAGTTACATTTACATCACGTGCTCTTATGTGAGTTTATTGGCCAGTTGCAAAACAGAAATCTGACTACTGCCTGGTTCATGTAAACCCAGAGTTTTCATTGTCTGATTACTCAACTGTATATAAAGGCGTTAATCGGATTTATGACAAAATCAGATTTTCTGCAGTTATCAGATAATTAGACGCATGTGAACACGTTCATTTGACAATCACCTGGTCTGATACGAAAGGCAAATTTAAGGGTGAAATTCAAGGGGATCGGCTACTGAGACTACATGGAAAAGCTGATTTGCAGAACTGTGAAATGTGAAGAGTGAATATCAACAGAACTGAAGCTGAAGACGTGAAAGTCCTACAGCAGCTGTGAGATGTGTTGCTAATTAGCCTCCACCTCTCGCCCTCCTATTCACTCCACCACGCTCAGATTACACTGCTTAAAAAAAAAGCAGCTCTAATGTTCATTTCCATTCTACTGCTCCTCATTGATTTCCTTATTAGGAGTAATCTATAATAACAGGCCGTGCTGCATGAGGTGACTGGACGCAGCAGAGACAGAGCACTTTAGCCTTTTTACACACACTTTCACTGCTAAGTCCAGCACTAGCTCCCAGTGAGAATGGCTTTTTTTCTCTTTTACAGTCTTCTTATCGTACCTCAACCACTCTCACCCACCCTCTCTCTCTCTCTCTCTCTCTCTCTCTTTCTTTCTTTGACCACCTATACACTTAAAGCTATAGCAGCAGGGAGCTCCCGCAGACGTCTAGCAACAATTCACAGCTAAATCAATCAGAGGCAGAGGAGATAAGTCTCAGCTGATTCCCTTCAAAGCTGCTGTCCCATTCTTTCCATCCTCATCCTCCATTTGTCCCTTTGCGTTAAAATCCAGTCGCAATTACCCACCCATCTTCCTCACTCCATCTCTCTCTCTGTTTCCTTCTGTCTCCCTCCTTTCCTTCTCTTTCTCACTCCCTCCTTTCCTCTCCTCTTCGTCACACTCTTTCCTTTTACTCTCTACCGTTTCTTTCTCTCTTCCTCCTTCCCATCGTTTCTCATTCACCTTCTCTCTCCTTCCCACTTTTTACTTTCTTCCTCTTTCTCTCCTTCTCTACATTTCTCACCTTCTCCTCTATGTCTCCCTCCCTCTGTTCTCCTTCTTTCTTTTTCTCTTCCCATCTTTCTCACCCCCCCTTTCTCCCTCCTTCCTCATTCATTCCCTTCATTTCTCCCCTCCTCCCTTTTTATTTGTCTAACTCCTTCTCTCTTTCCTTTCTTTCTTACTTTCTCCTTTTACCATCTACCCTTTATCTCTCTCCCCTCCTTCCTGTTGTTTATCTCACCTCTTTCTTTCCCATTCTTTCTTTCATTCTCTGTTTCTCCCCTTTCTCCTACTTTTTACTTTCTTTTGCCTTCGTTCTTTTCATGTATCTCCTTCCTTTCCCTCATTATTTCTCTCCTTCCTTTTTCTCCTTTCTCTCTCCCCTATTATTTCTCATCTCTTCCTCCTCTCTTCCTCTTTCTGTGCCCCCCTCCTTTCTCCAACCTGTTCCTTTTTCTCTTCCCTCTTTCTCTCTCTCTCTCTCTTTTTTCCCCAGACACTTACAGTGATCCAGTAGAGGCAGGCATCCAGGTCTTTTATCAGCAATGACTGGAGGAAACTTTCACACTTCAGCTTCTTCAGTTTTCACACGCTGGCCGAGTCTGTGATTGCACTTTTAACGCATGCTACTCGAGAAGAACATGTTTTGTGCAGAGACTTCAGTGTTTACTCCAACAGATAAACAGTGTCTGCTTCCAGGGCAGGGCTGTTATTGACACTAGCTCTCCGGCAGAGGCAGGGATCTCCAGCTCATCACACACACACACACACACACTCATACAAGCACGGCTGCCGCTGAGACTATCAAACAGAAAGCTCCAGAGGCCAACCTCTGCCTTCTGATAAGTGGCAAACAGGGAGCTGCTAACACATTGCATCTCCAGCACCACAGGCCCCACTGATCCCACCACAGATTCTTCCAGCACACGACACAGGTGCTGAAGAGCACTAATCCTCCTCTCACGGGTGTTCCCCCCGCGAGACGTCCCGGTGCCCCCTTCCAGAGATGGCTCTAACCTCGGCGAACTGCTGCATTTGTTGTTCTGCCTCCCGCCGCACGCCTGTCTCTCTCCATATTTCAGCATGACAACGAGCTAATGAGCTGACTGAGAGCGGCATGATAAATAAGTGTTTGTGTAATGAAAGAAAGAGTAAAGCTTCGTTTCATAATGAGCGCTTGCTCAAATTCCACGGGACGGAGAAAAAGAACGAGGGAAGCATCATTAGTTCCCCATTTGTAGAGGAGCTTCTCTTAATCTCTCCATCTTTCACCTCTCCTACTGGCCTCTTTACCTACCTAACAATGTTTCTCTCTCCTCTCTCTCTCTACTTCCCTTGCTCATCTCTGTTCTCCCCACTGATTGGGCTGGGTTTTCTCCTGAGGGACAGGTGGCGATCCCAGTGTAAGCCTGCTGTGGAGAAGCGTACAGCTGAACCTACAGTGGAGGATTATTCATGGGGCTTTAGCTACAGACAGACATGTGGCACACCTGGATGGGGAAGAGGTTTTGTGGCCAACCTGAATCTGTGGAGTTTGTGCCGCTGTGCTGTGATGGCCTGGGTCATGTTTCTGTTTCTGAATAGATGTTTTAATGGATTAAGTGAGGGGTTTTCTGAGATTTTAATTGCAGGTGTGAAGGATACGGCTGCTGTGAGGAAAAAAGGCTGCTCTATAAAACTACTTATTAGGTACAGCAAAAACAGCACTTGAAACTTGAGAAAGAGGAAAGCTGCTGGGGCTGGCTGTGTGGATTCTGAGAGGATGCTGAGGGGGTCCTGAACATTGCAGGCTGATGGACAACGTAAAAGGTTTCACTGATGTGTGGGAGTGGAAGGCATTCTCTGTAGTGCTGATGAAGACGCTCAGCTGGTTTTTTATTTTTAAGCCTGTTCATTACAATGCATGCAAACTTTCTTTTTTGTCTGTTAAACGGGGTCAGCGATATAGTAGTGAGACAGCATTGCCACAAGAAAGATAAGTCTCTGTCTCTCTCACCTGCTCCTCTCTCTCCCTATCCCTCTCTTGCAAAGGTAAGAGACATTATTGGGAACATGAGCTTCTCGCTTTCTCTGTTCTCTCTCTCTCTCTCCTATGTGCACCTCACTCTCCCCTCACTTTTTCTCACTCTCTCACATCTCCTGCTTGTTCCCTCTTTTTTCTTTGTTTTGCTGCCTTGTTTTTATTTCACCTCTTGCTCTCTTTCTGCCCCCCTCGTGTGCGTCTTACTTGCTCTCTTTCTCTCACTTCTATTGCTTTTTCACTCTCCCCCTCACATCTCTTGCTTTCTCTTCTCCATCTTTATCCCTCATGCCTCTCTTGCTTTGCGTCTCCCTCTATCTTCCTATTGCCTGTCTTGCTCTCATCTCTATATCACCTCTCACTGTTTCTCTCTCTCACCTCTCTTGCTCTCTTTCTCCCTCCCTTCTCATTCACTTTCTCTCTCTCAAGTCTCTTGCTTTGTCTCTCTATCGCCTTTCTCTCTCACCTCATCTACTTCCCCCTTGCATCTTGCTTTTTCTCTCTCTTGTCTCTCTTGCACTCTTTCTCCATCTCGCTTTTTCTCTCCTCTCTCTTTATTCTCTCACCTCTCTCTCCTGCACACTCTCTCTCTCTCTCTCTCTCTGTTTCTCTCTAAGGTAAAGGACATACTGGACACATAACCCTCTGTAAATGAAGTCATCCTGAATGGTGAAAAAATGGCTGGAATTCATTTCTTGTGGCTTAAATGAGCACCGCCTCATCAAAATTACACACATGCTTTAAAATCCTTCACCTATAGATGTGAGGGTCCATGTACAGCGCAGAGCACTTCCTTAATGAGGTTGTGTCACATGTCGTGTTGATCATGTCAGCAAGTACATGTTCTTCAGAAATGAAAGTCCTCTATAGGAAGCCATTAAAAAGTAATAAGTCCACAGACACACAAAGGGGGCGAGAGCAGAACAGAACATGGCTGGCTAACACTGAGGCGCGAGGGGGAGACTCAACTGAGAATGCAAATGTCATAAACAATTGCTGAAGGTATCTGAGCCGCCATTATCTCGTTATGTCAGCCCTATCAGCCTTATCTGTGCTGTTTCATCTGTGATAAAGAAACCCAATCTCACTCTGGTAGTACATCACGCCTCGGTGATTTCCATTTGAACCCATGCGGCTATTTTCACACCTTCTGCAGACAATTCAGAGATTTGGCAAAGGCGAAGTGAGGGGAAAAAGGCTTTCTGACCGATTTCAAAACACAGCACCGGCAAAAGAGCAAGCCATATGCATATTCTGGCACTGTAGCCAGTGTAGTAACTGGCTGATTTTCAGCAACTTCAATAGCAATGCTATTGCGCATCAAAGACAAAGGAGACTTTCATCAAGGACAAAAAAGCCACTTATACCAGCCTTTTTTTTTTTAAGGCTGACGAGCTAAATAGCCTACATGGAGAGAAAAGAGCAGAGGAAAAGAGGGGTGTACATATTCTTGTGTTGAAGCTGCAAAGATGTAGCCCTGCATTTCAATATTTATCAGAACACCTGTGAGTGAAGATGGCCTCAACAAAGCGCTGAGTAACGGCAACAAGCCTTAATTAGCCATTCATTAGACGAAGGCGTTAAACTTGCGCTTTCATACCCTGCTCGCTTACCAGACTATTTAATTGCAGCTTCGCAAGCCGCCTTAAATTCGCTAAACGAAAACAACCTTGGAAGAGGAGCGGAAGGGAAAAAAAAAGAAGATTTTTCGGGTTAACAAATAAAGCATTAACCTGCAACGTAATGGCATGTAATTAGCGAGGGAACGTTTGGAGTGAAATCACTCATACCTTACAAGCATCATTAAGCCACATTAGCTCATTTTCCCTTTTGATAACTTCATTCAGAAAACATCAAGGCTGCCTTCAAAGGCATCAGTAATGCACAGGACACACTAACGCTATTGTTCAAAAGTTTGGAACCATTAGTCATACTAATAATTATTTTCTTCAATAAAATAACACAAGACTGATCTATACATTAAAATGGTTTGGAATGGTTATGGAGTACTGAGAGCAACAAGAAGTTATTCAACGATAAATAATATGCTACAATGATTCTTAGTCATTTCTTGAGAGGTGAACATCAATTTTGAAATACAATGCATTCTGGAAATTAAATTTATAATCATATTCTTATTGTTATACAGCTTTCTCGGTCATTATGGAACCATCTACAGCTCTGTTCATTGTTCTCGTCACATCTAACACCAAATTCACACCACGTCAATGTCATGGAAGAGCAACATGTGGGAAGTGCAGGCAACACTCCAGGCAATAATATCAACTCTTTTTCCTTTTTTCCTTCTAATTAAAAGTTTTAGAGCATTTTAAGGCTTGACAGCACAAACAGCAGACCTCATTTTAGCTATTTTTTCTTCATAACTCATCACGACAGTTTCCTCAACACAACATTAATAAAGCGCAGGAGCTGCTCAACTACTAGGTCAACAATATCACATTCTAGTAAATTATTACTTTAAATACAGTTTAGAATACTATGTTCTTGGGAGTGTAAGATCAGACTAGATCTTAATAATAATCATGATAATGCCCATCCCATCCATCCATCCATTTTCTAAGCCGCTTCTCCGTCAGGGTCGCGGGGGGGTGCTGGAGCCTATCCCAGCAGTCATCGGGCGGAAGGCAGGATACACCCTGGACAGGACGCCAGTCCATCGCAGGGCAGACAGACAGTCACTCACACCCAGGGGCAATTTAGCACATCCAATTGGCCTGACGGCATGTCTTTGGACTGTGGGAGGAAACCGGAGAACCTGGAGGAAACCCACGCAGACACGGGGAGAACATGCAAACTCCACACAGAGAGGACCCCAGTCACCCGGCCGGGGAATTGAACCCAGACCCTCCTCACTGTGAAGCGACAGCACTACCCACCACGCCACCGTGCCGCCAATCATGATAATGATCAAATATTTTCATACAGCACCTTTCATACATTTAAAATGTAGCTCAAAGTTCTCTACAGTGTCAATTTAAAACAATATAGTAAGAAGGGAAATAAGTGCTAGTCAAATAAAACTGGCAAACAATAACATGCAACAAACAATAAAAATATCATAAAAAAGCACAATAAAGAACACTTAGATACTTAGCAATACTTAGAATAACTAAAAAATAACGTAAAGTTATTTAAAGTGCTTTACTATTAACAGGTTTAAAAGACTGTTAGTATCATATTGGTATCGGTTTCTAGACATTCAACGGGGCCCAAAAGTCTGAGACCAAAAAGTCTGCGTCTGAGAAACTGCATTCCTTTTCAATTTAACAGAAAGATTTTTATTCATTCATATTTGAAATTTTAACATATATTTCAGATTTCCTTAGCATTTGTTGTGTCCCCCTTTTGCTTTAATGACTCCACAAGTTTCTGCAAAAGCCTCTGATCAGTAGAGCAAATCCTCCTGAGAGGACTGCTGATCTCTTCACTGTAGGAGATAAGAGCAAAAAAACCTGACCATTCTGGTAGAAAAATGGCTCGAACACAAAATTGGCCAATTTCACAAACTTAAAATTCAAAAGTGACCTAGAAATGTGCAGAATCTAGAATGTTTCTTCTTCCTTTTACTTGCCATAACTTTTTTATCGATGTTAAATTTCTCAAAATTCTAAAATATTCTGCTGTTTATTTCCAAGTTATATGAAAAAATATCCCAGATGTTCAATGTGGTCTCAGACTTTGGACTCCACTGTCGTAGACAAGACTGACTGCAAAACATTTCAACGGTAGAGTAAATATAATAACTGGATAAACATCTCCAATGACACGTAGTGGAGCGTGGGATGCTCAGCCCTACCTTGCGAATGCCCTCCTTCGAGTCCTCCACGTTGTTGTCAGCTCCTCCAGTCCGGTTGATCATCCGCCACATCTGCGAGTACATGGGGTCTCGCTCAAAGGGGTTTATGCCTTTACTGCGCAACTGGTCATACACAGCTGAGTCCAGCACAGTGCCATATGGAAGCTCTGTCTGCTTGGACAGGTCCTGCAGTGACCTGCAGAAAGAGCAGAAGCCATTCAGCTTGATCTAAATACAAACCAGGTACAGGCTCTTCTAAATCACAACGTATTTCTGAAAATGAAGCGATTTATTAACCATTAGAAGTCAGGAACTGTTGCTTGCTATAATAAAAGTATAATAATGGGAAAAACAAGGCTAAAGTGCTTCTGATACTTTTCATTAACCCCACATTCATGAGATATTTAATGATTTATTGTGGCAAAGAATTTGTAACTGTGTAATTAATACAGTAAGTATATTATCAAATTTAAAACTGCACTGTGTAAGATTCAGGGATTTGGAGACCTCTTTAATAGAAAAGTGTAATTGCATGCAAAGTGTGGTAGAAAATTTTGTAACAGCTGGCTGCACTTTAAATGCCCACAGGGGAATGAATCTGATTATTGCAAGCATGTTGGCAGAGTATTCAAAGAGAACTGTTAAAAGTTGGTGAAGGACGTGTCTTCTGAGGGTGAAAGTGAAGTATCTACTATTGTCATCGCATCTTCACCTTTAAACATGTTTGCATTTGAGACCTATACATTAAGCCAGACATTCTTTTCTTCTGTGAGTAGGACATTAATATGTAAAGACGTATGATGTGGTCTCCTGCCAAATTTCATTGTGACTCGCAGCAGCACAAAAACACCATATTTGAGCATTTTTTTTCCTCCTGTCTTAGTAAACTAGTAAGCTACTAGCAGATCTTCTAATAATGAATTTAATGAAAAGCCAGTGTCAAAAAAAAGCAGTGCACTCCAGACCCTTACGTGCACCAAACAGTCAGGAGAATTAATGAATTAATTCACTAGTTTATTGCAATGGTCCCCAACCCAACCCTCCTCCTGGACATTTATATTTTTGCAGGGTTTAGTTCCAACCTGTTGCCCTTCCCTAAGCAGACACTAAAGAGGACCTCTTATGCTTTTCTGTTTTTTCCCTTCTATCCGGTTTGTTATAAAGCTCTTTGTGCATGTAAATGGTAAGACTCTCCCACAGAAACCACTTTTCTCGGCTGCCTGAAATGCCTTGTTGGAATTACAGGCCTTTTCCTTTGCTGCAAGGAGATCCAATCTCATAACACTGTCATTATTAAACACCTACTGGAAAGTATGGCATGCCCTCACAGCAGTGAGGCAGGTAAGAGTAAGAGTTTATTCAGTTTTGCAGCCATGCAGAGAAGACGCTGACCTGACTTTTGGATCTAGCCTCTTTAATGCATTTGATCCAGCCAAACAAAGACTTCTGAAGAAGTTCATTAGCTGGAATAGCCAATGATAGTGTGGCAGACTTTGGTTGGAACTAGACTCCATGGGGAGGCAAGACCAGGGCTGGCGATGTCTGGTTTATCATGCGCTGTTGTATTCACACTGAAGTAAAGGAATGTCATTGAGGTCTTTTTTGAGTTCGTTTCATGTTCACAGGTGTGGTATTGTTTAAGTTTGTATCGAGGTATTAGTTTGACGCCTGTTGGGATAAGCTCTTGGCAATTAGCTTTCATATCTGCAGTGCTTTTGGCACATCTCTCAATCACACATATGTGCTCTCATTGAGCACTACCTGTGTTGCAGCCTTTGTGATTTTTTTTTTTTTTTTGGATTTAAATGAAAATCAGCTTTCGATGACATTTATTTTATCAACAAATTACAGGTAGTGTGCAAAATAGAATTTTAAAGCTACTAATTTCACTATTTTCAATATTCAATTTGTCATTCTGCCTTATATTATGCAGAACAACACACCATGCAAAGACATCCAGTGCTTCCACAACATCTAACAGTTCATAAAATTGGGAAAAAAAAGAATGTTTGGATTGGACAGCCTGTCCATCAATAAAAGATGGATAGAAATCACAAGTCACAATGTAAATAATTGTTCCAGATTTCATCTCTTCATTACATTCAGTGTCCAGAGTTGGAGGGAACAAGCCATTGCTATTGGCCAGTTAAGTACACCTCATAAGTGCACGGTCCACTCTTTACAGTTTTGAAATCATCTGTCCTGACAGGGTAGTGTAGTGAGTATGGAGACGGTCTGCTTCTCTCCAGCCTGTAATCAGGGCTCCATGGACAGTAGAGAAGAAGGATCTGTGTGTGGCTTCTCCAGCAAACATCATCTGTAATGGCTAAGAATTTGAACCTGGCAGGGGAAGAGGCTCTGCAAGGTTATCTATGCCATAACCTGAGCACCCTTTGGCCACGTAGGTGTAGGATCCATAAGTGTAGGGCTCATGAAACCACTGGGACCGTAGAAGCTTCTTTGGTGCAATTGTTGGATTTCCTGTAAACCTGCGGATGAGCTGAGTAACTGCTTGCAGCACTTCAAATTCTGTCAGAGTTTCCATGTACTCAGATTCATGCCCAGCAATCCAACCACAAAGAACATGGCCAAACCTTTCCATGGGCTTCAGAACAGTGAACCCAAACAGCTTTTTGATCCAGGACGTCTTCACATCAGAAACAACATCCACAAGATCAGGCTCGTCGTCCCATACAAGGTAGATAACTTCACAATCTTCACTCCAGAATGGCTTCTCAAACTCAAGGAAAATCTTATTGATGGTCCCAAAACCCATCCTCTGGATGGAATGCAATATGTGTAGTGGCAGAGGAGGATGTAGGAGTGTGTCCTGATGCTTCTTCAAGTAGCCAAGTGGAATGGTAACAATGACATGATCTGCTTCAAAAGTCTCTCCATTAACACACTCTACAGTAACAGGGTATGTCCTTCCTTTTGAGCTTGACTGCTTGTAGGTGTTATTCCAGTGAACGCACTTAACTGGTTTATTGTACAAGACAATGTCCTCAGGAAGCTCATTCATCATGTGTTTAATTAGGCCATCATAACCTCCTGGGAAGGTGCAGTCCAGTCCTGGAAGTGTCTTGTACATGCCAAAAGCTCCAAGGCCCACATCATCCATAGTGTGTGTTCCACTAACACAGCACTCTAGCTTCAGCATTATGCTCAGAAGAGCAAGCTTCAGATCTTTGGTAGCCTGGTCCTCCTCCCACTCCTCATGGGCTGTCCGGAGGGCCTCTCTCTTAAGAAACTGCCCCACAGTAGGCATGGGTTCTTCACCACTAGCATGGAACTTCTGGCACTTCTCGAATAATGTCATGAAGAGCTCCACTGCAGGTCCCATCACGTCAGGATCAAGTTTCCTGCCGGAGCTGGAAAACCAGTTAGGTACAAAAGGTGGGTGACCACCAATGTCCGCTGATTGATTCTCCTCAGACATGGACTCTCTGCTGAGTAATTGGTAGTGGCAGGCCAGTCAAAACACTGGATTCTCCTGTGATGGGCCATGGATCCAGTTGGCACCTACTTCTACAATATTACTGCATAATGCTGACATGTATGTGCACCTAAGGTTATATATCAGTGATGGTTCAAAGTTCCTATAGTGCAAAGATATAGGTCATAAAGTCGCTACATTAAAACATTAGGTTAACCAGTAAACTGAGGCTCAAAGCAGAGGAAACGACCTAGCCACAGTATTGCCAAAGTTCAGAGTAAGAGGCTCTACAGCCCATGTGTCAAACACAAGTGAGGCCCATGACACACTGCTATTCGCCCTGGAAATGATTTTAATTTTCTATTATTACTAGCCCAAGTTACACTACAATCCCCAGCATTGCAGCCTTTGTGATTAAGTCATTCCTTTTTCTCATCCCTGTACTTTGAGCAGTACTCCAGAGAGAACATCCATCCATCCATCCATCCATCCATCCAGCCGCTTCTCCGTCAGGGTGCTGGAGCCTATCCCAGCAGTCTTTGGGCAAAAGGCATGATACACCCTGGACAGGTCGCCAGTCAGACACTCACACCTAGGGGCAATTTAGCATGTCCAATTGGCCTGACTGCATGTCTTTGGACTGTGGGAGGAAACCGGAGAACCCAGAGAACATGCAAACTTCACACAGAGAGGACGCCGGTCACCCGGCCGGGGAATCAAACCCAGGCCCTCCTCACTGTGAGGGAACAGCGCTACCCACCACACCACCGTACCACCCTCCATCCATAACATGATTTATTTATTCAGTGCTATTCAGTGCATCTGCTGTGTTGTGTCATCACATCATAAACATGTTTGATATATTAAGAGATTGATTGCACAAGGCCAAATACTTCACACACGCATCATGGCAATATGTGTGCATGTTTTGTGTGTTTAAGGAATGGGAGGAGGTACACAGTAGGAGGCTAAATGTCTGAGGGCACATGCACAGCTAGACCCCAGAGGAGTCTCGAGCTCCTGCCCTTTTGCACTCAGACTGCCAGTTTATTCAGCATGTATAATAACCCAGCTTTATATGGCCTCCATTTCAGCGAGGCCAGGTTCACGCCCTGCGAACAGAGCTGATGGGTTGGTTTGGGTTCCAAAGTCTCATAGCTCTTGGGTGCCCCCTCTGGTGTATTACCACTGCCTGTGGAGAATTCCCCTCATCTGCATGAATGACAATAAAGCACTGACCTGTACTTTAACGTGGTCATTTTGAACAACAATTAAAGAACGTGGCAGCAATAAAGGTGCTTATAACTCACTAAAGCAAGGTTGTTTTTTTTTGTTGTTATTTGAAAAAAGTTTTTTTTTCTTTTTCATTTTATTTAAATGAAGCTCTTCAACAGATCACTTATTTCGATATTGTGTCTAACAAGGCCTTGACCACTTGGCTTCATCATTTCCTCTCAGGAGAACCTGAGACACCACCTTAAGTGCCGTTCCACTACTTTGTTAGTTCAAGTGAAGGGTGCTAGATAAGCCCTCGGGAGCGTTGAGGGATTGAGTGACCATAACTGCCAACTGTGGTGGCAAAACTTCCACGGAAATCACTGAAACCTGAAACATTTCCTTTGTAAAAACTGGAAATAAGAGCAGACAAAGCTGGGTATATATTCTTCACTTTCCTCTGCTAGCTGACTAAAGGTTAAATGGCAAACAACATCAAATAGAAAGGCAATGTACAGCATGGTTTTACACCAAGTTTATAGCCAACAGAACAATTACTTACACATTTTATACACATTATGTTCTAATATACATAAATATTGCCGCAACGTAAATCTTATGTACAGTAAAAACTACTTTTTTGGACTTCTAAGGGTTAAACTGCTGGATGCTTGAGAGATTCTTTTACAAACTCACTAATTATTGCTATATACACAAAAATCCATTGCCTAAGCTCAGGTTTGTTTAAACGCCCATGCATACTCTCTCTCTCTCTCTCTCTCTCTCTCTCTCTCTCAAGAAACATTATATCTACACAGCCTGTTTAGTGTTTTAAGTTAATCTTACAGCCAATTAAAAGTTGGCCCAAGCAAGAGACTCACTTTCTGCACTAACTGCAGAAAGTAATGTTTGAGATGAGTAAACAGAGAAACGTAATAAACCACCTGCACCTTTGGGGCGAAAAAAAAACCTGGCGTTAATTCAAACATTATGACTTAATCTACAGCAAACATTATTTATTTAAAGTAGCAATATTAAGCAATTAATGAATCTAGTTATTGGATTGCCAAGGTGTCTCAATTGTGATTCAGATAATCTTTTCAGTTCAACAAGTGCGCACAAATGGCAGCACTAATTAGACCTTTTCGAGGAGGTCAGACCGAAGACGGTGTTGCTTCTTTAGAGATTACAGCACACAGCTGAGCTGTCTTTTAATTTATTAAATATTATTACATTAGACAGCTGTCATCTTCTTAACATCCTGCTCTAGTGCTTAACTCCAGTGCTTTTTTAAGGTTTAATGAACTTGGCCACAAATGTTAATCTTTTATTGCTCCCAATTATTCTCCACACTCAATTCCCCCGTCCTAAACCTTAATGATAGCGTGTAGACTCGAGTGTCATTTGACAATCGTGCGGAGCACATAAAACTACCTTCAAGCGGGCTGCAGTAACTGAATATTCCACAGGAGGGCAAAGGGGCGATACAGAGAGGTCCATAAAAACTAACCTAAAGGGCCCAAATACTGGGAAATCAAATGATCCCCACTTTTGTTTAAAACATGAGACTTTGATGTGGTATGTAATAACTGACAATGTACCGTTCACTCCTCCACCTACATAGTCCATAAATGGAAATTAGGTGGAAAAACAGCTCATTTCAGATAAAATTCAAATTTTGTTTATGTAACACTTCTTACAGTGGGAGTCTCACAAAAGAAGTTTTATAGAAATTCTGGGTCCAATCCCCAAAATGAGCAAGCCAAGGTTGACAGTCGCACGGAAAAAAGGGGGAACCCATCCTCCTCTGGTCAACACTGAGCAGCAAATCATCAAGACAACAAGAGCAATATGAATAAAGAGTAAGCATTTGACTACGACAACTGTTAGGATTCTGCACAGAAAGCTTCATGGTGGTCAAACTGCGGTAAGCAAGGGCACCCAATCAAGGCGAATCACACCTGATCAAGGAAGAATTGCTTGATGTTTTTTTCTAATTGGTGAATTCAGCTACTTTAAGGCGCACTCATTGTTGATGCACCCAGTTACACATTGCTCCCAGTTGCTTGTATGATCGCTGTAGAAAAGCATTTCCAATAGAATAGAGCACTCTGGAGCAGAACCTAAGTTTGCCATGCCCAATGTCAAGTGTCAGCTAGAGGTGTGGCATCAGCGTCAGGCTGCCGAGGACCCCTGAATACCCCTGGGGTGAGTTGGCGTGGCATTTGTTATTGAGAACTAATTGTCCAACATCGATACCTGACCTCATTACGCTTTAGTAGCTGAACACATCGAAACCCTCACACACAGTGTTTGAACATCTAGGGTGAAGCCTTCGCAGAAGAGTAGAGCCTGTTATTGCAGCAATTTCAGAAACAGCCAGGGATAACGAGAGATGACTGTTTTGGTACATAAAGCCACACAAATGACAGTGGACCTTGAGGATTTTTTTTTATGAAAGTAAAATGTAGGCTATTAACAACTAGATTAGATTAGCAATTTGATCAGACATTAGCAATTAGAGAAGATGATAGCTGGTATATTCATATGTTCTCCTTTAATGTTTCACTATTACTGAGAACAACATCATATTGCTTCGATATTTGCAGTGTCTACAGAAACCATGGGCCCAAACTGTCCAGATACTTACTATATGCAGTGTTTAAAAAGCCTAGCAGTGCTACTGGGCCTGATACACTTCTACTATCACAAAACATACACAAATATACTGCTACCATGTTGGTATCTCTGTGCTGAAAATGGTCCACCAGCCAGATAATGTCTTGTGGTGCTATAATGGTGCTTTTCCACTGATGGATGGAGTAGACGGAGTTGATCAATTGTACAGCGACAAATGGGCTACAGTCAGTCATTGCAGAACTACAGAATATTCCTGTGCGGTAGGTGTTTCTGATAGAAAAGCCATTGCGTGTAGGTACATGATAACTGTGCCTATGATAAGCTGACAGCTTTCTCTCACTGTGGAGGAATTTAAGCTATGTTGTGTTTTTCAGGCTGTGAAATGGCATGAGGCTGTGCTACAGTGATTTCTCTCTTTGAGGAGCAATTCTCACTCTTTCTGCAGTCATCCATCTGCTGACATTCTGACATTAGAGGAGCTTAAACAGCCTCTTTACTCAAGCTGAGAAAGTGTCATCTACAGCCTGAGCTGCCCATGACAGCCTGAGAGCAGAGCTGCCGGCATTGCCGCTTGCTCCTCAGCACCGGTCAGCCTCCGGCCTGCTGGCCCTGCTGCCTCTGACCCTCCTCCCACCAGTTGGACACATCTCACAAGACTGTCAAACATCTGACACCGTGCTCTGGGTAGTCATTCAGATACGAATAGTAGAATAGAATAGAATTTACAACCATTTGTCGCTGTGTTTGCACACTGTGAAATTTAACCCATCCGTGCAGTGAAACACCCACATACATGCACACTAGTGAACGCACACACTAGGGGGCAGTGAGCACACTTGCCCGGAGCAGTGGGCAGGCCTATCCACGGCGCCCAGGGAGCAGTTGGGGGTTTGGTGCCTTGCTCAAGGTCCTTTCAGTCATGGACTGTCAGCCAAGGGGATCGAACTGGCGACCTTCCGGTCACAGGGCTGGTTCCTTAACCTCCAGCCCATTACTGCCCCCTGGGGGGGGGAAAATTTAGAATTTGCAGTAAAGAGTCAACAACACTGCATAAAATTTACCTTTTTCCCTGTCATTATACCTGTTTTAAAGGACCCATATAAGGCCAAAGCACATTTTCTTCATTTTTTAAAAATAAAAATGTTTAATATAATATGTAAACACTATTAATGTTTTAAAATGTACCAGTCACTGTACAGTCCACCCAGTCCACATATAAAAACAATAACAAAAGAACAACCAATTTTCAATTCACTGTTTTTGTGCTTTCATGAAAGCTGACACAATTACATATGTCTGCTTATACAGCCTAAAGCAGGTCAACCCCACTCATTCACACTGAGTAGGGCTAAACTGAATCGAAGGCCAAATGAGGGGGCCAGATGCCAAAATGGAAAAATGAATTATGACTGTTTTTGTACATAAACACATACACACACGTCAGCCATGGACCAGTGGAAAATATAAAATGTAAGAAAAATGTTCCGAGTACAGTCGAGGCAGGACAACGTATATCAGCATTTGAGTCAAAGAAAATGCAATCAAATGCTTATTCAAGTGCCTCCATACATAAAGACTTTTCCATATCAACTTGCCATGGAATGTATGTAACTAGAGGTTATTTCTATAGCGTGTTAAAAACAATCACATGAAAGTACAAGCCAAGAAACGTGTTCAGAACTGTTTATCTGGGCAGTAAATAGCTTTTGCCTATAAAAATTAGTAAATAAATTCAGGTAATAAATACAGTACAAATTAAAACATAACTGCAGCAAAACCTGCAAAACAAACAAAAAAAAAAAAACAAAAAAAAAAAAAAAAAAAAAAATATATATATATATATATATATATATATACATATATACACACACACACACACACACAGATATGTATAGATAGATAGATAGATAGATAGATAGATAGATAGATATCTTGGTAGACGTTTTGCTCCTGATATCTCTCTGCCCTCCAGCCATTGTATGGATCTGTTTAATTCCATCAGCAGATTTTATTTACTGAAGCACTTATTAGATAAAGTAGATGGCGAATAACTATAAAAAATGGACTTCCTTGAGGAGAGTAACACACTGACAGACATAAAATCACAATGTATTGGAGTTTATTTGAACCAAAAAATGCTCATTGCCCAGACAAATGGTTTTTTTATCTTATTTTCTCAGATGCCTAAACTAAAACCTACATAATATAGGAGGCATATACAATCTGACACAATCTGACGCAACAGTGAACGTCATAGGATTAGCTATCATAAAACATCCAGCCTTTGTAAGAACAGTTCTTTCAATCCAACCTCATGACTCAGCCCACTCACTGTAATCATGAGCAGCATCTCACAGAATCTAGAGATGCTTCAAAGTTGAAAATCTTCACTCAGATGTTGCTTTAGAATAAACATCACTATGCTGTTTCACAAATGAAGCAAAAAAATGGCTTTCTTGTTGCTATTTTTCTTTTCTCTGTCAAAAGCAGAACATGCTAAATATCCACCAAATGGAAGCACTTCACTGCAGTTTCTATTCTGTTGGCTTGGCACAGCTGAACAATAGTGAGGAGTTTCTTATCCACAGAGCTTGGGATGACTTTGTGCTTCTGGAAATCAGTAATATTGTGCTGCAAGTCATTCAGTGAAGACTATTCAGTACAAAGACAACACATTAACAGAACTTCCCTCACACATTCAAGAGACGCTCTTCATATAAGTGAATTAGAAACTCCTGCTAAACTTCGGAAAAAGCAATAACCGCAATCTTCCTAAGCATTTAATCTACTGAAAGTGAGGTTAACCCTAATGAAAAGCCTGTAAGTGGCCCCACAGACATATCTTTGTATTTTTGAGTAACTAGGAGATAAATGATCATCAAATGTTCTATGTGCACTGATCACTAGCGCAGATTCATGAGGGGCTGTGGGGGACATGTGCCCCTTTTTTATTTTTAAATTGCTTCAAATAAATTATATGAGCAAAAGTATGTAGACACTTAACCGTCACATCCATATTAGCTTGTTGGACATGCCATTTCAAAGCCATGGGCACAGTCACACTGAAAAAGCTAAGCTTGTGAATTTACATTAATTATACACTCACTGGCCACTTCAGTTGGTTGTTAACACCAATAGCTGATCAGCCAATCACACGGCCGCAACTCGGCATGTAGAGGTGGTCAAGACAACTTGCTGAAGTGCAGACCGAGCATCAGAACGGGGAAGAAAGGGGATTTAAGGGGCTTTGAGCGTGGCGTGGTTGTTGGTGCCAGACGGGCTGGTCTGAGTATTTCAGAAACTGCTGATCTGCTGGGATTTTCACACACAACCATCTCTAGGGTTTACAGAGAACGGTCCTGTTAGGACCGGCCGATTTTGGTCCGTTTATGGAGAGGAACCAGAGAGCGGATGACCTGTCCTGTAGACAGTATCTGACCTAAACTCCTTGTTCATTCTGCTTCTGATAAGAACTGGAATGGGAGAGATAATTGGGACACAGTCCATGCTTGTTTTGGAAACAAATACCGCTGATATCATTACTGTAGCAGCACAGACCCAAAAGAGAGAATGCAGAAAGGCTGAGCGCAGATGGCGTAAAACCAAACTTCACACACATAAAGAGAGTTTCTTCAGTTCATCCCACACCTTTTTCATGTCATACCACGATTTATAGCTTTCATTCATGTAAGACAGGTCTCATCCGGGATCCCCTATGCCCTCATTAATCATGCGATGTGCGGAACCCAAATAGCCCGCATCGAAAGTGCCCTCCCTGGGGTATGCGGGTATTTGCGGATTACTTTCGGTCCAACCAGCTAGATTGGACAAAAATGGATCGACATAATAGCCCAAATTACATCTACGCATCCATGCAGCCGGTGTCTCTTCTGGCTCTGGTTTCGGGAACGACGTGCCCAGTATGGAAAAATACAGTGAGAGCTGTACTGAGAGTTTCTACTCTAGGACGTTCCCTGTTTCCCACTAAGCGCTTAGGTTTAAATATGTACTATATCCTCACTCTCGTACTCCCGCCCACCCGACAGGGCTGGGTCGGTTCGCTCTGAACACTTAGGTGATCTCGACAACCAGGCAGAGGTCCGGAAAAAAAAATTTATTGGACTTACCTGGGTGAAGAGAACACGTCGGAGTCACCATTTGTTAGGACCGGCCGATTTTGGTCCGTTTATGGAGAGGAACCAGAGAGCGGATCACCTGTCCTGTAGAATCTCTCAGTCTCAGCGAGCGCGCTCGGTGCAGGAAGACAGAACCCCTCTTATAAGCAATCAAAGAGTTTATTGTCTTCTGCACAAAGAAAGACGGGCACTCCTTCTTTTATACAAACACATTCTGACCTGTTGCGTACAAGCAAACAGGGTGGACCCAAATAAGCTGTCTAACAGCCATGAAATGCTAAGCTGACAGAAACACACTCACGGACCGCCGGAACTGCCCAAGGGAGGGGGGCTTCTGCTCTGTGTATGATAATCTTACCTACAAAAGGGAACAAATGGTTCTGGACGGAATGTCTTCATGATAAGAGAAGCAAGTTGTTTGTGCAAACTGCCAAGGACAGCAGCTATGCTTGCTGCAAAATCTGCTTAGAGCAGAGTTGGAGCAGAGTTAACCCTTTCAGGTCCGAAAAAGAGGAAATATCCAGTGAGCGGTCAGTTGTGTGGACGAAAATGCCTTGTTGATGTGAGAGGTCAGAGGAGAATGGGCAGACTGGTTCCAGATGATAGAAAGGAAGCAGGAACTCAAATAACCAACCAGAATCTCTGAGGAACGTTTCCAACACCTTGTTGAAAGTCTGCCACAAAGAATTAAGACAGCTCTGAAGGCAAAAGGGGGTCCAGCCTTTTACTAGTGTACCTAATAAAGTGGCCGATGAGCAGTGGTGGACGAAGTACACAAATCATGTACTCGAGTTAAAGTAGAGATACCCAAGGTAAAATGTTCCTCCAGTAAAAGTAGAAGTCCTTACTCTAGACCTCAACTTGAGTAAAAGTACTAAAGTATTTGCCTTCAAATGTACTTACGTTTTGTACATTTGAGCTGAACCGTGTGCTGCACTGGGTCGGTATGACCAACAGGTCAAAACTAGCTCAGAACAAAGTGACCGCTGGGCCCTGATTGGTGCTCTGGCTTTGCGCTTCTTTTGTTTTGACATGTTACGTTTTTATACACACAGAAACCAAAAGGAACGACAGATTTCTCAGAATGTAGCGGAGGAAAAAGTCGGATATTAGACTCTGAAATGTAGTGGAGTGAAAGGAGAAAGTCGCCCAAAATGGAAAAACTTCAGTAAAGTACAGATACACGAAAAAATTACTTAAGTACAGTAACGAATTACATTTACTCAGTTACTGTCCACCACTGCTGATGAGTGTATACTTCCATAAAGCTGGAAGCATGTTACTGTGTATAATGTCTTTATATGATGTAACATTAACATCCCCCTTCACTGGAACCAAGAGGCCGAGTCCAAACCCTGCAAAACAGCCCCAGACCATTTTCCCTCATCCATCAAACGTGAACTATTGGCACCACGCTTTCCAGTGGGCAGCGTTCTCTGGGCACTGGCCAAACTCAGATTTGTCCATCTGACTGCAAAGCATGATTCATCACTCCAGAGGACACGTCTCCACTGATCCAGAGTCACTCCAACCGACACCTGGCACTGCACATAGTGATCTACTCAGCCAAGGAAACCCATTTTATGAGGCACCCGACACACAGTTCTTCGTCTCTGCTTTGCGAGCTTTTGTGGTCTATTGCTTCTCGGCTAAGCTTTTGTTGCCCCTACATTCCTCTATTTCACAACTATAACACAGAGCAATGCAGAACTTTAATGAACTATGGCAGTTAAAAGTAACTGAGTTCTTCAGTACCATCTACTGTACTGCCAGTGTTTGTCTATGAAAACTGCATGGCTGTGTTTTTACTTTTCTGCCCTCATAAGTAACAGGTGCCACTGAAACACCAGAACAAGTTGTTATGTCATGAAAACAGTTAAATTTCCAAATTTTTAATTTTTTTTTAAACTCTACAGTCCATACAGGCTGTAAACAAAAAATAAGCTGAAAAAATTTTTTTCAGCAAACTTATTGCTTCTGTGACGTCATGGCAAAACAAATCACTGCATATATCTGAAACCATCATAATACATGTATAACTACAATTTAGCGCCGCCCATTCACAGTGAAGTTATAAACTGCTTTTTGACTGAGGCATAATGCAGAGCAACCAATCAAAACAGAGCTCATTTACATAGAAGCACACAAACAAAAACAACCTGTTTAATATTAAGAGAGAGGCTGGAAAACAGTTATGTAAAAATGAGTCATGACTGTTTTTGGTGCTATGCATTTAGTGAATAATACACCTGGAATTTTAAGGGATGATCCTTTTAAAGTTGTGATTTTTGCCTGCAACAACAGGAGCACGTTGTAAAGTGATATTTGTTTCTCACTCATATCTCATTAAAAGTCTGTGCTTGGAGGTAAAAAATATTTTATTATGCTTAATATTTGATGGAAAGTTATTGATGTGTGCATAAACCGATCAGCTCCAGTGTTGCACTGAATGTATCAGACACAGCAGAGCTGCTGGAGTTTTTAAACACCTCAATGTCTCTGCTGGACTTGAGAAGTCCACCAACCAAAAATATCCAGCTAACAGCGTCCTGTGGGCAGCTTCCTGCGACCACTGATGCGCAGCAACAGATGAGCTGTCGTCTCTGACTTTACATCTACAAGGTGCACTGACAGGTAGGATAGTCTAATAGAGTGCAACTTTAACTGTAGAACTACAAAGCGCACCTATGCAGTAAGTGGAGCTGATAAAATGGACAATGAGCGTAGAAACGAGGAGGTGCTCATGTTATGCCTGATCGGTGTATTCTGTTTCGCGGAAAGAAAAAAACGTCCTTCACATTTTTGCCATGTTACATCATTTTTGACTTAAAGTCAGAAATGCAGAGTCAAATTAAATGACTGTGTAATTAATTAAGTAATTAATATAAATCATCTGTCAATCAATAATAACTCTAGACTCTGAAAGGTTCACCATGAAGGCAAGTGATCGTGCCAGTGGCAACACATCCAGTCATAAAGAGTAACTCCTTATGTATCAAAGAGAAAGCGGGTCAACAGGGGCCTGATTCAGACAGCAGCAGGTTAGCCTGGTCAACAGAATCAGACAGCTTAGTACTGCAACACTGCTCCAATCTGAGAGCTGTCTCTCTGAGCTCAAAATCCAATGAGCTACCAAACAGCACCTCTTTAAATAGGCTGGAAGCATACACACATGACTAAGCTTTTACAGCTTATCCATCCGGTAATCAAACTCCAATCACGACACAAAACTATCTAATTATGAGATCTGAGTATCTTTTTTTCCCTTCTTTTCATAAATCTTTCAGTGCTTCCTGACTGGAGCAGCTCGTCTCTCGCTTTTAACCACAACAGACCCCTGGGTGTGGAGTTTAGGCTGTAATTATTACTGTAATGACCCCGGCACAGTCTACACATTAAAAGATAATGCATTTAAATTTATGGAAATCCTAATTAGCTGCATAGAAGTAGAACCAAGCGATCTAAGCACAGGCTCATTAATGACAATCTAATGCAAAGGAAAATAAACAAAGTGGAAAAAAAACCTGCTGTGCTTATTTCTCTGGTAAACCCTCTTCATAGTTAGATGTTTAGTGAGATGAGAGATTTTACAAGCACAATTAACTCTATCACTGCTAGGCATTGTGCAATATGTGCAATATGATTAGGCCAATAAGTACGCTGGATTTACAAGGATTCGTGGAGAGGAAGGAAGATGATTGAAGTGCATGCTAAGAAGAGCTAATGCTACGCATATAAGTGGTGTAAAGTGTGATGTAAAGATAATTTCACAATATCATAAGCACTATTGTTTTTGCATCACAATATGAAACATCTTTGACACAAATTCATTTTGTTTGATCGCATTTAATAACAATCTATCAATGGCCTACAACTGGATATATCACAAGGAAAAATACATCAAAATTTGTTCACAGTGGTGAAGACATTTTAAAGTTATGCAGTGCTGTGAAAAAGTATTTGCCCCTCCTCATGCCCTCTGTGCTTGCATATTTGTCACATTAAATGGTTTCAGATTCTTATTCAAAGTGTAATATATGACAAGCAGAACTTAATTAAACAAAAAACAGTTTTTAAAGACTCTTTAAACTTTAAACTCTTTAAAACTGCTTGATTTTAGACACTGTTTTAAGCATAGACATTGTCTCAACTTCAAGTTCAGGTTTCAAGTTTCTTTGTCATTTGCACATGTCAGGACATGAATGCATTGAATCAGCATCAGAATCAGAATCCTTTATTGATCCCAGAGGGAAATTGCAGTTGTTACAGTTGCAACCATTTATGTAAAAGAATAAACACTTTAATAATTTAAAACAAAGATAAAGAGAAATTTGCAATATGTCCACAAGATTTGAGTTCTTATGAATACAGTAAAGTGGCGGTGACTGTGATAATATTAAGCATCTAGAATAAGGCAGTTCAAATTATTGTACCTCTGAGTTATTGCACACAATTATTATTATTACACATAACAGTACAGTTAGGTATTGGGTTTTGCACAGATGAACCACTGTAACATGTGAACAGAATCGCAGACGCTCGCAGGTAAAAGGAGAAGAGATTTAATACCTGAGGTAATCAGGAGAATCCCTAGAGGGAGAAAACATATATCCAAGTCCAAGTTCAATCCAAAGTCATGACACAAAGCAGTCCAGGCAGGCAGAGGTACACAAGGGCAAAACAATACACAAAACCGGGTCAGGAATAGCGAGAAGCCGATACACAGGAAATACACCATAGATAAACCGCTCAGTAATTGCATGGGAACAATACCTCGCAAAGAGTCCAAGTAAAGTCCCAGCTTATAAAGAAAGAAACAGGAGTCCATCATGTGCAAGTCGTTAGAATTCCGGCGACTGTGATCGCTGACAGGTGTGGGGGAAGATCACATGATCCTCCCAAGCATTCTGAGAAGTGGAGTCCGACTTCCCCGTTGACTGCATGACAACCACACGTTGTGAATCACACACTGAGGGATGAGCTATAGAGTTTGATGGCCACAGGTAAGAATGACCTCCTGTGGCGCTCTGTGGTCATTTCGGTAGAATGAGTCTTGCACTGAATGAGCTCCTGCGTCTCATCACTGTGTTGTAGAGCGGGTGGGAGCCATTGTCCAAAATGGGCTGCAGCTCAGACAGCGTCCTCCTCTCCGACACGGCCGTCAGCAAGTCCAGCTCGACACCCACAACATCACCGGACGTACGGATCAGTTTGTTGAGTCCGTTGGCGTCTGCCACCCTCAGCATGCTTCCCCAGCATGCAACAGCATAGAGGACAGCAATCGCCACCACAGACTCATAGAAGATCCTGAGCATAGTCCGGCAGATGTTGAAGGACCTCAGGCGCCTCAGAAAACAGAGACGACTTTGGCCCTTCCTGTAGAGGGCGTCAGTTTTCTTAGCCCAGTCCAGTTTATTGTCAATATACACACTCAGATATTTGTAATCCTCCACAGTATCCACACTGACCCCACTGATGGACACAGTGGTCAACGTTGCCTTGTCCCTCCTCAGGTCCACCACCAGTTCCTTTGTCTTTGTCACATTGAGCTGCAGGTGGTTCCGCTCGCACCATGCAACAAAGTCCTTCACCATCAACCTTTACTCATCCTCATCACCCCTGCTGATACAACCAACTATTGCAGAGTCATCAGAAAACTTCTGAAGGTGGCAAGTCTCTGTGCAGTAGCTGAAGTTCATGGTGTAGAGGGTAAAGAGGAAGGGAGAGAGGACAGTTCCTTGAGGAACTCCAATGTTGCTGACCACTCCGTCCGACACACAGTGCTGCAGGTGTACATACTGTGGTCTGCCATTCAAGTAGTCAACAATCCAGAACATGAGGGGGGCATCTACTTGCATCACTGTGAGCTTATGGTCCAGAAGAGCAGGCCAGGCAGTGTTAAATGCACTGGAGAAGTAAAAAAACATGACCCTCACAGTGCTGGCTGGCTTATCCAGGTAAGCGTATACTCGGTTAAGCAGGTAGATGATGGCGTCTTCAACTCCCAGGCGGGGCTGATAGACAAACTGGAGGGGGGTCCAGAAAAGGCTGGACTATGGGTTGGAGCTGATCCAAGACCAGCCTCTTCATGGTCTTCATGACATGGGACGTCAGTGCCACTGGCCTGTAGTCCTTGGCATGACTGGGTCGAGGCGTCTTTGGAACAGGAACAATGCAGGATGCCTTCCACATCATAGGGACCTTCTGGAGACTCAGGCTCATGTTGAAGACATGCAGTAATCCACAAAGCTGGGAGGCACACCTTGGGGAGGAGGGGCCCATCAGGGCCTGCAGCCTTGTTTGTGTGGAGTCTCTTCTGCAGTGCCTCGTAAGTGTCCTCAGACCATCTACTCACTGTCCGCGTGGTCACAAGCTGACTCTTCACCAGCGGCACATAACGGGGGCCGAGGTTCACCAAGTTGTGCTCTGACCTACCTAGAGAGGGCAGGGGGGAGCAGCTGTATGCATCCTTAACATTAGCGTACAGCAGGTCCAGTGTTCTGTCCTCTGTGGTGGGACAGTCCACATACTGAGTGAAGTTTGGTAGTGCCTTAGCCATATTGACAACTCAATGTCCGGCCAAAAGGCACGTTCCTTGATAGTAATGTGACCAGGGTAACACCAGCGGTTACTGACTAGCACAGCGAGCTCACCTCCTGTGCGCTTACCTCTCTCGGTGCAGCCCCAGTCGGCCCGAATAGTCTGGAAGCCATCGATGGAAACATTGCCATCCGGGATGTCCTGGTGTAGCCATGTCTCTGAAAAACACATTAGACTACACTCCCGGTACTCACTCCTGGGTAGTGCTGTTAACTCGACCATCTTATTAGCCAGCAACCTCACGTTGCCCATGTTGAGGGAGGGGAGACGCAGCTTATATACCCTCTTCTCCATAAGCCTCTGCCGTCTCTCCCTCACTTTCCCCATGCGCTGTTTTGTTCCTCCGTCTCCAAAGCTCTTCAGGGATGTTCGTTGTCCTGGGCGCCATGCCGTCCGGCTTCAGCACGATCAGCTGATCCCGTGTGTAAACAAAGCAGTCATGTTGCCGTGCAGCGGCAGACCAGGAGAGTGAAAGAAGCACTTTCATGGCGAAAAAACAAACCAAGACTCTCTCTACTAACATGTTTTGAGAGGGCACAGCTTCCCTAAGTTGTCTCGTCAAACAAATATGAAAAAGATAAATAAAAGTTAAGAAGAAAAACCAAAAAAACACGAACGGGAGCTACTGTAACAGGCAGTATGCACAACGCGCATGCGCACTCAATTGAACTGCTTGTGGTGAGGCTCAGGTAATCACTCTATAGAAAGAAAATAAGTAAAGTAAAATATAAATAAAAATACCAAATAAGTAACTGGTTGTTCCACCTTTAGCAGCAACTCAATGCTTCTGATAACTGGAGAGAAGTTTTTCACATCGCTTTGGAGGAATTCTGGCCCACTTCTCTTAAACATTAACGTTTAAGGTCCTGCCATAGAATCTCAATGGGGTTCACATCAGGACTCTAACTAGGCCACCCCAAAACCATCCATCCATTTTCCAAGCCGCTTCTCCGTGAGGTTCGCGGGGGGTGCTGGAGCCTATCCCAGCTGTCATCGGGCGGAAGGCAGGATACACCCTGGACAGGTTGCCAGTCCATCGCAGGGCAGACAGACACAGACAGTCACTCACACCCAGGGGCAATTTAGCAATTTACCAATTGGCGTGACTGCATGTCTTTGGACTGTGGGAGGAAACCAGAAAACCCGGAGGAAACCCGGAGGAAACCCACGCAGACACAGGGAGAACATGCAAACTCCACACAGAGAGGACCCCGGTCACCAGGCCAGGGAATCGAACCCAGGCCCTCCTCACTGTGAGGCGACAGCGCTACCCACCGCGCCACCCACCCCAAAATTTAGCTTTTTCTGAGCCATTCTTGTGCTTCGGGTCGCTGTCTTGATGCATGACTTAACTGCACTTACGCTTCAGATCATGAACTGATCACTGGGCTGCAAGATTTTCTGGTAGAGAGAAGAAAACCTGGTTCTGCCAAATACAGCAAGTAGCCCAGGCCCTGAATTAGCAAAGCACCTCACCTCACACCTCTTCTACAATGTCTTTTGAGCGTGGCACAGTGTGCTGCTTGTTGAGATCTTTTAACCTACTTCACATTACTGGAAAGGTTCTATTTAGGTGATGACAGGGCTGTCAGTAATCAAGCTTGAGTGTGTCTGGTTTAACTGAACATAATTATGAGATAAATTTGGTTAATTGATGGAGTAGCTAAGGGGGTGATTACTTTTTTACACAGGGATGTTGGATAACATTTTTTTCTGTCAATAAATCAAATGATTATTTAAAAACTGTATTTTGTGTTTACTCAGGTTGACTCTTATTTTGTGATAAATTTTGCAGAGAATCTGAAACAAAACGGTGATACATATATACAAATAGAAGAAAACAGAAAACACTTTTTAAAGGCACCAACTAATTTTCTTTTTTTATATGCAATTTCATACTTTCATTCACAGTCAGATTGGATTTTGTAATGTCTTAGCTCTCTCTGTACCCCTTTTTCCTTTCTAACCCTGTCTCTTGGCCAGGTGCCTATGATTTTGTTTTGTTTCCCAGTTCTGCCTTTTGCCACACCCCTCACTGTTACCCTATTACTGTTTGTTTCTCCTCCCATTAATCATTTGTCTCCGCTGTTCCCCATTTCTCTGAGTGTATTTATATCCCTCCGTTTTCCTTGATCCTCATGGTGCATTGTATGTGTTACTTTGTGCTTCGGTTCTGAGAATTTCGCTTGTGTTCTTGGATTTTTGTTCCGGCTTTATTTACCTTCCAGTTCAGTTCGTCTTGAAAGTTCCTTTGTTTGCTATTCAGTCTTAAGTTCCAGTTCCCAGTATTTGGTTTGTTACTCTACTTGCTTTGTTTCGTTCCTATTCTTATGGATCTCGCCACTTGACTCACTTCCACCATCTGATTTCTTGAATCTGCCAGCCTGGACTATAATAAACTTAGACTGCACTTGTGTCCTGTCTCCATGTCTGCTCCATCGTTGGAGATCTTCTATTCTTTGCTTAAAATCACTCGTTACATGTGACCAAAAAACTAAATTTAAATTTAGCATAAACTTTTTTTGCTCAGTTTAAAAACAAAAAATCTTTATAGTTATGCTCAGACAAGCTCGGAGCATGTGGATCAAATCTCAAATGTCAGTTTTGGACATAAATGGGCACATAAATAAATATACATGAACACAATGTGTAAACCACAGGTGCCCAGTACTGGTCCTGGACATCTACTACTCTGGAGTTAAGATCCAATGCACCTAATATTCAGATGCCCCTGAAGGCCTTCATTACCAGGTGAGAAATATTAGGTCTGGAGTAAAACACTGCGGGGTGGTACATCTACAGGACCAGCATTACGCTGATGTAAACAGTTTTGGGCGCAGTGCTGGGGAGTTTTGACTTCACTGCGATGGTGGTCTCTTCTAGAAATATCATGGTGTGTTCGTAATAGTGGTAGTAAGGCTGCACCACTCATGAATTATTATGGCAGATTCCACATCCAAATGCTTCACTGGCGAAATGGCCAATGGCTAATTTTTATGAGCCAACTTTTTAGGTAACAGGAACCACAGACAACATTATTAGCTTTTTCACTCAAACCTGGCACTTTGCAGGCAAAATGAACAGACTGATATGCAACAGCCCTAAGAGATAAACAAATGTGCAACTACTTCAGTCTAAACAATTAGATGAGCTTTTATTTTCATAAACTTCAAGGTTCTTATAGCCTTTACACATATCAGATAAGCCTTAACAATTTTCTAGCATTGCAACGTCAAACAGCAGAGAATGCCTGAATGCACATACAGTCATATAGTCAATACCCTCGATCAAATGACATGTTATGTTGATTTTCTAAGTGCAAATAAGTTGACACATCCTCTACAGAGAGCAAACTTAAATATGGCACTGTGCTTTTTAATATACTGGGGAAAAAACAACAAAAAATAACATAAAATGTGCCACAACTTTTGCACAGTCCACATTTTATGTCTTATTTTATTTTATTAATTCAGTAAAAATAAATAAACAGTAATTGTGCATTAAATGTGCAGAAGAGGATGTGTTAACATATTTCACCTAAAAAAAATTGACCAGGGTGCTATTTTTGTATATGACTGTATGTTTGCTGAAGGGTGACATAAAATGTCCATTTTCCAAAGTGAACTTAAGGTCAGGAGGCTAATTTTCTGTCCCCTCTGCAGTAGTGAGCTCTGCTGTTTCACTGCAGGTCACTCTATATGTGAACTGAAGGCTGAGCCAGACTCATAACGTCAGGTTGATTTTCCTAAACTTTTGAGCAATTAAGTTTTTGCTCAATAAGTCTTAATTTATTATCTCTCGCCTTCTTCCACATGTACATGTCATATCATGCTGCTCCTTATCGGCTGTGTTTGGACACTGCCTGAACCATGTTTTTGGTCGCAGAAGCAGTAAATCAGTTGCAATGGAGCATGTCAAATGAAAGATTTAAAGACCACCAATTTTAACTCACAATCAAAGAATTATTTCACAGTTTGTGATATAAAGAGCTACATGTACATCTTACAAGCTTCAAATGTCATCCTATAAGCTTCAACTGCTGTAAGTAATTTTAAACTCATTGTGGGTTATCACTATTAGCCTGGCACTAACATAACAGACAAACTCATTCACAGGAAATTAGCATAATGCTAGCACGGAAATCACTGCATTGGCTCAGAAACACTTCAGAAAACCACTATCTGTGAACACAGTTCATTGCTGCACCTACAAATGCAAGTTAAAACTCCACCATGCAAAGAAGAAACCATATACAAATAGGATCCAGAAACACTGCCGCCTTCTCTGGGCCCAAGCTCATTTAGAATTGACTGAAGCGAAGTGGAAAAGTGTCCTGCAATCCAATGAATTAAAAGTTGAAATTTTTATTGGATATCATGAACACCATGTCCTCCGGTGATGGTATGGGGTGCAGTAGTGCACATCTTTGGAAACGAGGCTGTACTTAAAAAGTAGCCCTCCACATTTATTGGCACCCCTTGTTGAGATGTGTTCTTAGGCTTCTGATCATTTTTTTTTCAATATAGGACAACAATGCAAAAAAGAGAAAAATCCAACCTTTAATTCAAGTGCTTTTATTCAGTGGGGAAAAAAATCCCACATTAAGAAATAATTCTTTCACAGGAAATCATCTGTGCCACAATTATTGGCACCCCTGATGTTAATACTTTGTACAACCCCCTTTTGCCAACAAGACAGCACTTAATCTTCTCCTATAACATTTCACAAGATGGGAGAACAGAGAGAGAGGGATCTTCCACCATTCCTCTTTGCACAATCTCTTTAAATCATCCAGAGTCCTGGGTCCTCTCCTATGCACTCTCCTCTTCAGCTCACCCCAAGGGTTTTCAATTGGGGTGAGGTCTGGGGATTGAGATGGCCATGGGAGGAGCTTGATTTTGTGTCTGGTGAACCATTTTTGTGTAAATTTGGCCTTATGTTTAGGGTCATTATCTTGCTGAGAGACTCCAGATGATGAGGCCACCAGATTTTGATTTAAAATGTCCTGGTATTCCAAAGAGTTCATGATGGCATGCACCCTAACAAGGTTCCCAGGGCCTTTGGAAGGAGGAACAGTCAGAAGTTTATCCTACTTGTGTACTTACACGGGCCCAGTCCCACAAACTGAAAGATGTGATGGATATATCTGATTCCTTCTTGTGTGCTGACCTGGTTGGGTTCTACTACTGTTAACATAGGTGAGCAGATGAAGCAGAGTAAGCTTGATGGAGTTGGGGCCCTGCAATTTGACAGTATAGTGGGACATGATCAGCAGCACAAAAAGCAGACTGTAGTTTACTTAAGTATTTTTCTACATAAAGAGGTAATGGTGCTGTAGTTGATAAACAAGTAACATATTTCCTTGAAGCTGGGGTTTTGATGTGTAAGTGGAGTCCGTTTGTTAATCCAGAGCTCAATGTGCCTGTGGCATATCAGCAGCATGTCTTAAGTCTCACTCATGACAGTTCTTGGTCAGGTCATTTAGGAGTTACTAAAACCTATCGTCGCATTTTAATCACTTCTTTTGGCCTGCCATTAAGAAAGATATTGCTAATTATTGTCGTACTTGTCATGTCTGTCAGAAAGCTGGTAAGCCTAACCAGATTGTTCCTCCAGCTCCATTATGTCCTATCCCAGTGACTGGAGAGCCCTTTGAGCGAGTGCTGGTGGACTGTGTTGGACCACTCCCAAAATCAAAGTCAGGGAACCAGTTCTTGTTAACTATTATGTGTGCAGCCAGGTGTAACAAAAGCTGATATCTCTGAGGCCTCAGGAGTCAAAGGAACTTGCCAATATCCCCTTAATAAATCAAATGTGCTTACAAAACGAACTGCACCAATATTATCGTCACACAGCATCACCGATCCTCCCCCATACTTCACAGTGGGCATGAGGTGCTTTTCCACATACTCATCTTTTGTGTCACGCTAGACCCACTTAGAGTCTTTGTTGCCAAAAAGCTCTATCTTGGTTTCATCTGACCAAAGCACACAGTCCCAGTTGAAGTCCCAGTACCGCTTAGCGAACTCCAGATGTTTACGTTTGTGCTTGTAAGTGAGAAAAGGCTTTTTCCGCGCAGCCTCCCAAACAGCTTGTTGGCATGTAGATAGCGCCTCATGGTTGTTATGGAGACTTTGTGACCCCAAGATGCTTCTCTTTGATGCAGCTCTCTATCAGTGAGCTTTGGAGAACCTTTAACTTCTCTTACCATCCTCCCCACTGTGCGTGGTGGCAAGATAAACTTGTGTCCTTGTCCAGGGCTTGTCTGCCACTGTTCCAGTTGTTTTAAACTTCTTGATTCCTCTGAGTGTAGATATGGGCAGGTGTAGGCGAGTGGCTATTTTCTTGTATACTTATGAAGGTCGACACACATCTGCCTTACCTGAATGGTGTGTTCTCTTGTCTTTCCCATGTTGAAGAGTGGATAAGAGAAATAGGCACATCATATTTATACCCCAGGGAAACAGGAAGTGAGGAATTACTAATTAAAGGTTCCTAGCTACTCTGATCAACTTTATAAACTACAGTAGAAATGACAGAATGTCACGCCTGCCACGGCTCCGTCTGTCTCTCTTGTCGCTCCCCTGAGTGCTTCGGAGCCGAAAGACTAAAATTCCCATGACTCTGTGGACTACAATGGCGATGACGTCACAGCGCATGCTCCGCAACGCCGAGACGTCTCCCCTGAGTGGTAATTCAGATCACCTGTGCTCCGGTGTACTTAAGCACGCCAATTTCCTTTGTTCGACGCCGAGTATTGCCCTTTCGTGCGTGCAAAGCATTCCTCTGTGTATTTGCTGCCTGATCTCCCGTGTTTTTGACCCTGCTTTCATTTTTTGACCTCTCCTTTGGATTTTTGCCTTGTTCTCCTCTGTATTCTGGTTTTGACCTCTGCCTGGACTTCTCCTTTGTGTCTTGCCTCTGTCATTGCCTTTTCCGGTTTATGACCCTGGACTGCCCTGGTATGTGTTTTTTGTGCTTAAAACCCCTTTGGTGGTTTATATTGTATATAGTTGTAAATATCTCTGTAAATAAACCTTGTACAGTTCCACTTCAGCAATTGTCTCTGTTTTGCCTGGCCAGCGTAACAAAATACTCGGCCAAAATGCAGACAGTTGAAGTGGAAGCTGCTTCCCCAGAACTAGTTAAGCATGCCCAGTATCTTCAGGAACACCAACTTCAGCTGGAAAGCTTGTCCCATGGTTTGGGTACCTTACAGGGTATTGTCAATAACCACACTCAAACCATGCAACAGTGTCAGGATGCTTTGCAGCGTTTATCAACCCTGCCTAACCAAGCTTCTGTTCCACAAGATCCCTTGCATTTTGCTTACCCGTTTTCTCTTAGTAAACCAGAGATATACAGACTGAACTTGCTTGCAGAGATTTACATTTACGGCATTTGGCTGACGCTCTTATCCAGAGCGACTTACAATTTGATCATTTTTTACACAAGTAGGCCAGGGTGGTGTTAGGAGTCTTGCCCAAGGACTCTTATTGGTATAGTGTAGGGTGTTTACCCAGGTGGGGATTGAACCCCAGTCTACAGCGTAGAAGGCAGAGGTGTTGACCACTACACTAACCAACCACCGAGATGATCAACTCACCCTAGATCAACTCCTAGCCATGTCCATTCGTCTGGATCACCTTCTCTCACGCAAAACCTAAGCCCTCCAGGAATGTACATCCTCGCCTTCTAGAACCAAGTCAACCCATGTCAGTTACTGAGAGCAACCCTGAGCCCATGGACTGTGTCACCACCCGAATATCCCCAGCAGAACGGCAGCGACAACAACAGCAGCACCTTTGTTTCTACTGTGGCAGTTCGGGTCACATCAAGCTCAATTGTTAGCTCTGACCCCAAAACAAGACGCCGTCAACACCGGGAAAGTGCGTGGAATCCTCTCCAGACGCTAATGTAGTGAGTGTACCCACACCTGGGTTGACTTCTAAATCCATGCTGTTAGATGTGATCATTTACTGCTGTTCTGTTTCTGTCACTGTTCCAGCCCTGATTGACTCTGGAGCAGAGGTTAACTTCATAAAGACAAGCCTGGTCCAACAACTCCATCTGCCAGTTGAACTTCTACCTACATCACTCAGCGCCCGTGCTTTGGATGGTTCACCAGTTGGTTGTGCTCCCATCACTCACAAGACAAGCCCTGTAGTTGTACAGACTAGTTTTCTACATAAAGAGAGACTGTCGTTTTTTGTTTTGCCCAATTCTGATTATGCTATAGTTTTAGGACTACCTTGGTTAGAGAAACACGATCCTGTAATATCCTGGTCCTCTAGAGAAATTGTATCCTGGTCTCCTTATTGTTTGGAGAATTGTGTGTTGTTCTGTCCCTTAGCTCTACGCTCTACTACTATTGAAAGCCCTGATGCCCTGTCATCCTTTCGAGTTCCCCACGAGTACTCTGATCTTGCCCTTGTTTTCAGCAAGAATAGAGCCACTAAACTGCCCCCACTGCGTCCTTATGACTGTGCTATCGATCTTGTTGAGGGTGTTACCCTTCTGAAAGCCTGTGTCTATCCTCTTACTTATGAGGAGGAGAAAGCTGTGAATGATTATATTACTGAAGCCCTGGCGCAGGGTTTTATACGTCCGTCTAAATCCCCAGTAGGCTCTGGCTTCTTTTTTGTTAAAAAGAAGGATGGCGGACTCCATCCTTGCATTGATTATCGTGGTTTAAATGACATAACCATCAAATTCGCTTACCCTTTGCCTCTTATCCCAGCCACTCTTGAACAGTTTAGAGGTGCATCTATTTTTACCAAGCTTGACCTCAGAAGTGTGTACAATTTAGTCCGCATTAGAAAAGGGGATGAGTGGAAGACAGCATTTTCCACCACCAGAGGTCACTATGAATACCTTGTAATGAGTTATGGTTTGGCAAATGCTCCTTCGGTCTTCCAGTGGTTCATGAATGATGTTTTCCGTGACATGATTGGTAAATTTGTGGTCGTTTTTATTGACGACATCTTGGTTTACTCTCCTGACCTTAACTCACACATTAAACACGTCCAACTCGTTCTCCAACACCTCCTAGATCATGAACTCTATGTTAAGGAGGAGAAGTGTGAATTTCATCTCCCTCGCGTCGAGTTTCTGGGCTATGTAATTAGTTCTTCCGGGGTTCTCATGAATGAAGACAAAGTTAATGCCATTACTATTTGGCCTACCCCTACCACAGTCAAAGAACTGCAAAGGTTCCTCGGTTTTGCCAATTTCTATAGACGTTTCATTAGAAATTTCAGCACTATCGCAGCTCCCAGGACAGCCTTACTGAAGAACAGCCCTAAAAAACTCATCTGGTTTAGCCAAGCCCAAGCATCTTTTGACTACCTTAAGTCTGCCTTTGTCACAGCTCCCATCTTGATTCACTCTGATCCTGAAGCTCCTTACATCATAGAAGTTGACGCCTCCGAAACTGGGGTGGGAGCCGTTCTCTCTCAACGTCGGGGTAGTCCGCCTAAACTCCATCCCGTAGCTTTCTTCTCACACAAGCTATCCCCAGCAGAACATAACTATGGCATAGGAGACAGGGAACTACTGGCAGTTAAGCTTGTGCTTGAGGAGTGGCATCATTGGTTAGAGGGTGCTCGACACCCTTTTGTCGTTCTCACAGATCATAAAAATTTGGAATACTTGCGCACTGCGAAACGTCTCAATTCACGTCAAGCACGATGGTCATTATTCTTCTCCCGCTTTAATTTCTTCATAACATTCCGACCAGGCAGCCGTAATACCAAGGCCGATGCGCTCTCCCGTATGTACACTCCTGAGCCGTCACCTTTAACGTTAAACCCTGAACGTATACTCCCTGACTCTGTGGCCCAACGTGCCCCTCCAGAGGGACTACCTGCTGGTAAAACGTTCATACCTTGCGAATTCCATGACAGGCTTATAACCTGGGCTCATAGTTCCCTGTCATCCGGTCACCCAGGGGAGACCCGTACGCTGCAGCTCATTGCGTCATGTTACTGGTGGGACACCATGAGACAGGATGTCCACACCTTTGTCGCCTCTACTTGTGCTAAATGTAAAACGCCTAAAACCCATCCTGCTGGTAAACTAATGCCTTTGCCCACTCCTGAACATCCCTGGTCTCATATAGCTGTAGATTTCGTTACTGATTTGCCTCCCTCGAATGGTTTTACTACTATCCTTACTATAGTTGATATGTTCTCAAGAGGAGTTAAATTTGTACCCCTTCCCTCTATTCCCACTGCTTTCCAGACCGCCCAGACTATCTAACCTATCAACGAGGTTATATTTCGCCATTTTGGTATCCCAGAGGATATTTTGTCAGATCGTGGCCCCCGTTCACATCCCGTGTTTGGAAAGCCTTTTTTGAACATTTGGGAGTTACTGTAAGCCTCACATCAGGTTTTCACCCAACTAGCAATGGTATGTGTGAGCGTGTTAATCAGGAAATAGGAAAATTCCTACGTATGTATTGTCGCAGTCCTGGGGATTGGTCCCAATTCCTAATATGGGCTGAGATCACCCAAAACTCCTTAACTAATGCCACGGCTGGAATTTTTTCCATTCCAGTGCTTCCTGGGTTTTTTTTTTTTATACTTTTTTGATCCCACAACTGGGGACACCTCTGGCTCCCTGCACAGCAGTTTCCTCTGAGGTTCCTGCTGTGGATGACTGGATGCGCCGTAGCAAACAGGTATGGGAACAGCCCCATCAACATGTGTCCACCCTGCTGGCCAGATACAAACAACAGGCTGACAAGCATAGAGGTGACACCCCTATCTGCAACTCCGGCGACAGAGTGTGGCTGTCTACAAGGGACTTCCGTTTCCAGACCCCATGTAGGAAGCTGTTGCCCAAGTACATCGGTCTCTTCCGGGTCCTTAGTCAAGTTAATGAAGTCACTTATAAGATAGAATTACCTGCTCATTACCGTGTCCACAACTCATTCCATGTCTCTCTGTTTAAGCCCGTTGTCACTGGTCCCCTTAAGGAGGATGTGCCCGAGGTCGTCCCGCCGGAACCGTTGGTGATGGGGGATTCTTCCACCTATGCTGTGCGGGAGGTTCTCGACTCTAGACGGCGCGGGGGCTGTCTCCATTACCTCATCGACTGGGAGGGTTATGGACCTGAGGAGCACTGTTGAGTGGATGGCAAGAATGTGTTTGATCCTCGGCTTCTGGCGGATTTCCACTCCCGGTTTCCGGAGAAGCAGTCTCCGCATCCCCATGGGCGTCCGCGGCGCTCCCTGTCCAGTTCTGCCTCTGTGCGTGGTACCACACGCTCACGTTCCCTGCGCCCGCCGGGTTGGTCCTCTGGTCAGCCAGTGGTCTCCTCCTGTATCCTCTGGTGTTCCAGGTGGTTGTCCTCGTGGCCGTCCTCGACGTCGACCTGTGGCTGCCCCTTTGGGGGGGGGTACTGTCACGTCTGCCACGGCTCCGTCTGCCTCTCTTGCAGCTCCCGCTGTGCCTTGGAGCGCTTCGGAGCCGAAAGACTACAATTCCCATGACTCTGTGGACTACAATGGCGATGACGTCTCCCCCGAGTGGTAATTCAGATCACCTGTGCTCCGGTGTACTTAAGCACGCCATTTTCCTTTGTTCGACGCCGAGTATTGCCCTTTCGCATGCAAAGCATTCCTCTGTGTATTTTCTGCCTGATCTCCCATGTTTTTGACCCTGCTTTCGTTTTTTGACCTCTCCTTTTGGATTTTTGCCTTGTTCTCCCCTGTATTCTGGTTTTGACCTCTGCCTGGACTTTGTTTCTCCTTTGTGTCTTGCCTCTGACATTAACTTTTCCCGTTTATGACCCTGGACTGCCCTGGTATGTGTTTTTTGTGCTTAAAACCCCTTTGGTGGTTTATATTGTATATAGATGTAAATATCTCTGTAAATAAACCTTGTACAGTTCCACTTCAGCAATTGTCTCTGTCTTGCCTGGCCAGCGTAACACAGAAATGCTTCAATTACATTTATTTTCTACGAATTGTTAGGGGTGCCAATAATTGTGGAACAGGTGATTCTATGAAAAATGATGATTTTAGTCAGGGATTTTTTTTTTTATTCACTTCAGTTAAAGGTTACATTTTTCTACTATTTTCAGTGTGAGATTATGCTTCTGAAATAAAAATTTAATTTATTTTAAAGCTTTTAACACATCTTAATGAGGGGTGCCAGTAATTGTGGAGGGTGCTGTATTTCCACGACATATCGCTTGATAAATGATATGATCATGATTATAGAAAAAAAAACTCCCATGAACATGCTAGTGTTTCCTGTACTTAAGGTTAGTACAGGTTCTGCTATCAAGTTGTAAAGGTAACAAAAAGTGCTGTTATAAAATACTGTTGCTTTGCATGATTGATGGATGCAAAATCGTTTTATTGAAATGCATCTAGCTGGCTCAAATAATATATATCATAAAACTGCAACCTATATTGGCTGAAATTATTTAAATAAATAATTCTATTCTGACAGATTTTGATTGAGCACTGTAAACGAAACCATTCAAACGTATGCAAATATTCTGATATTGTATATTTTATAGCATGTATTTGACTCACAGCATCTTCTGTCCCCATCTGGAGAAAAATGAATATTAATATGTGTATTGTAACCTCCCAAGTGTGCACATGCAGTTTCGATGTTTGTTTATGCGTGTAACCCAGAACCCCTTTTGCTGTGGGCCGGTTATCTGTGCATCATTTTCACTGGTATGGCAATGATAGATATAATTTGTAGCACACAGGAAATTAAAATGGGGGCTCTCATGCCTGGGGAGAACACACATACCCACATATGCATGCAGCTACATTCGCACATATACAGTGATCGTCAGAAGACGTGATTGATTTGCCAGGCTGCAGTGTGAGAGTGGTGAAAGTAGTGTTTGGTTCTCATATGTATTCATTTGCACACAGGCTGTCAGCAAAGCCCTGCACGCCGCCTTGGTTTCATTTGTGTGTGTGCAATACGCCGCCTGTGTTTGCATGAATGTGTCTTGGGAGTAATAGATACAATCAGCTGATTCAGGTTTCTTTCCGCTTTGGAGGAACGGAGAATGTTCTGCTAGGCGGGGTTTACTGGATTAACCGTCTAATCAACAACAACATTATTTATTTGCTTTTTTACCCGAAGCTCATACTTTGCAGGCAAAATGAATATACTGATATGAAACAGTCCTAACAGAGGAAGGGATGTGCATGCACTTCCGACTAAACGTCTACAAGAGTGTTCATTTTCATACACTATATATATATATATATATAAAGGCTCATACGGCCTTTACCAATATTAATATCATTACTTTTCTACCAGTGCAGCAGAGAATGCACATACAGTTGCATGCAAAACTTTGAACACCCTCCATCAAATTATATGTTTCGTTGATTTTCTAAGCGGAGAGAACTTAAGTTCTAAGTTCTACGGAGAGCAAACTCCCACTACAGTCTACAAAAGCTCAACTTTTGGTTCCACAGAAGCAGTTCCACAGATGAACCCTTTTAATGGACGGTTCTTAAAAAGTTTTTGTAAATAAGATGTTTGAGCTTGATTTCTTTGACTACTTTTACAGTTCAAAGCACCTCCACATAACGTAAAGATGCAATACCACGTAAGGGTTTGTCTTGAAAAGGACGCAAACACAGACGCTTCAAGCTACGCAGGCAGGGATTCGCATGTTGTCGTGTTGAAAAATGTGTCACAATGCATATAATGCTTATAAAGCGTGAGCTGCAGTCTGAGCGTTAAGTCGCTATAGCGACAGCCAAGCCTAACCAAGCGGTCTCGCACCGTCAGTGTGCTTTCTCAACTGCCATAGCAGACGAGCAGCTGAATCTCACGCAAAGATGGCTTACATTATATCATACATTATCGCATTTCCATTTCAAGAGAAGAGGTAAAGTAACCTACTCTGCTGGAATAACAGCAGATCTCTCTCTATCGTCCCCTTCAGTACTGAGTGTTTTAACTGCCACAGCGAGGTAATAATGCACGTGAGTTTGTACAGCAGGACTGAGAGTTTGCAGTGCGTTGATCGAGCACATTTGTGTTTGTGTCTTTGCGTGAAGTCTGTTTTGGGCCTTCAAAAAAAAGGTGCCAAAAAGGAACAATTCCACAGAAGAACCACGTTTGGTTCCCTAAAGAACCTTTTGATATATGGTTCTTTAAAAAAGATGTATTTGAAATATTCTCCAAATAACATACATGCTACACCCAACTTTGTTGGGGAAATGATGGAGCAAAATTTCATGAATTCATGATTTCTCTGCTCTAATACACCAACTAAACATAGAAATGAATCAGGTGGGGTTGAGCAGGATGATCACTATACTTGGCAGGAATCTGGATTTCCCCACATGCCCTACAAGATGCTGAGAATCTGGGTTATGCTTTTAAACCTGCTACTAGATTTGACCACCATAACATTCACTGGTTGCCCTGCTGTATCTCTAAATAAGCTCCAACTAGCTCAGACTGCAGCAGCCTGTGTGCTCACCAGGAAAAGAAAGCTTCTAAGCATATTACTCTAGAATTTGGTTTTATTCAGGCTACATTGCCTTTCTGTTAGGTTCTGTATTGACTACAAGGTCTTGCCTATGACATTTAAAGCTCTTAATAGCCTTGCTCCGTCCAGTCCACAGCCCATTCAGACCATCTGAGGCACACTTACTGCAAACTCCTAGGACTGCTTATAGCTCGGTCAGTGGCAGATCATTTTCTTATATAGCTTGTAAACTCTGTAATAGCACACGAGAGAATATTAGTATTCCAAATTAAAAACATATCTGTTAAGGCTAGCATGTGCCTAGAGTATTGTGGCTCATTTTTGCCTGTGGTCTGTAATAGTGCTGTTATTTTTCATTCAAACAGCAGTTTTTTCTCTTTCACGTGCTTTACTTGTACTCGCCCAGTGTAAAGCATGCCTGTTCAAAGCTCCCCATAATGCGAAGGAATGATACTAAATAAAGGTTTTTCCTAGAACCTCCTTAAGAACCATTTACAAACCTTCATTTTCAAGAGTGTGGCTCTTGGCTGTCTTATTTGTTCCTGGTACAATACACCCATTGGCAATAGCACTTAAGCGCTTTGTCTCATCCTGAGACCTAGATCAAGTGCAATTGTATCTTATATCTGGAATGACTCCTCTTCTCCCCACAGGACAGAAGAGCACTGTTGATATAAGCTATATAGTCCAAATGACCGTGTTGCTTAGAAACTGAACCCAGCAAGAAGAAATGATCATGTGATTTTCCCGTAATACAAGAAAGTGAACAAGTTTCACACGTAAGTGCAGGGTTGAGTAATTCTAACATTAGCTATTGCCGCCACTTACTGGATGGAGTTCTCAATGCGGGAGATGGTGAGGAAGGCGGCCAGATTAGCCGTGTAGGAAGAGATGACAATCAGAGCAAAGAGCCACCAAACGCCCATCATCATCCTCGTAGCCAGAGTGGTGTAAGGTACCTCTCCACCTAGAGGGAAAGACAGAGAGAGAGAGACAGAGCAGAGAGAGAGGAGAGAGTGAGTATTCGCTCCCTGCAGGCATTTTGACAGGAGGCATAGTGAACACAGGTCAAGAGCAAGCTCTCTTTGAGGCTGTAGGAGGAGACATCCAAAGCTTTTTCCTGCTTTATGAGATTCTCAAATGTGTGGATTTCCAGACTTGCAAGTGTCAAGAGTCATGCTGCTCAGTCATTCAGAAAGGAAGCAAAAGTGCTGCAGTTCAGGTCTTGGTGAAGTCCAAGCTTTATTACAAGCAGATGTGCTGTAAAAGAGGTAATAGTTTCAGCTCCATTGACAGAGATGGCAAAAGACTTCTGAAAGGCCATTAGTTTTAACATTGGTTTTAATCTCCTCAGCCAAGACTATTAATGTAGGAACCCATCTGTTTGCTGTGGTTCTTGATGTAAAGCCTCCTCCAGCATGCCGCTGACTAGAGCGCTAACTTACCCATGTTACGACACTTTTCAGAATATAAATCACTGTATTTTCACTTTGATCTGATGCATTTTAATGTTTTCGATTGGAACGTGTTGACTTCAGGGTGTTCGCTGTATCATTTCCAAATCTCTCCTCATGGCAGCCCATTATTAAGAGTAGTGTCACAATTGGCTCCCCCCGCTCCTCCATGTGCTTCTGGTTTCCTCCCGGTTCTGCCCCTTGTTTCTTGTCTCCGCCCTCGATTGTTACCACCTGTTTCCCACCTGTCCCTTGTCTTGCCCCTGTTATATAAGCCCTGTGTTTGCCCTGATCTGCGTTGGTCTTTGTTTGATATGTTTGATGTTTGTTGGATGTAACGTTCAAAGTGTATGCAATGTTTGAAGAGTTTAGTTTATTTCTGGTCTGTTTGGAGTTCTGTGTTCATTTTGTCATGTCTGTCCCTCCTGCTCTCCGTATTGGCCATCTGACCCTGGACCGTTTTGACCTTGACCCTGGATTTGCCCATAATAAATCTCGCTTGTCTCCGCACATGCGTCCGCCTCAACATCGCTCCCCATTGTTACAAGTAATTATCTTCTAATACCTCATTTTGCTAATCAATACTTCATTACACTAAATCAGCTGTGCTGCTGATTTTGACGCACAACATCTGTTTTTCACAACTCAACTTCCAACCCGAGAAAACAGTGCTTTGTCAAGGTTTTGTCCTATTTTAGAAAAGCCTCAACTGGAAGCTTCTAAATTTTTATGCATTAAACTTTCTTCTTTAGTACATTACGTAAAAAATATGCACAATAAGCATTTCTTTAAGATCTTGTCTGCTCCTATAGGTTCCAGGTTGTCTCATGTGACTTCTGCAGTGCGTTGCTTCAAAGCTAATTGGAGTGTAATTGGTGAATGACACTTCACAATGTGTTCCATATTCTTAAGTTATGGTTTAGTCACTTTTTAGAAGAGGTTTTCAGTAAAGTCATTTTGCATCATACATTTAACAGCTATTCATGATGTCAGATATTCATGTTGCAACAAAACAAACACTAAAAACTCTTTCTCTCTGACAGAAATGTGTACTTAAGATTAAGAGACCCTTCTTAGTCCCACAACGGGGAAATTTCAACTCCGCATTTAACCCATCCATGAAGTGAAACACCACATATGCACTAGTGAGCGCACACACACTAGGGGGCAGTGAGCACACTTGCCCGGAGCGGTGGGCAGCTCAATCCGCAGCGCCGGGGGGGGCAGTTGGGGGTTAGGCGTCTTGCTCAAGGACACCTCAGTCATGTGCTGTCGGCTCTGGGGATCGAACCAGCGACCTTCCGGTCACGAGGCTGGATCCCTATGGGATCCACAACCTATCATGGGTTGTGCTTCAGACCCCTTTCCCGAGCAGATGAATATGATGTTTGGCAGCACATTAAAAGAGTATTTAAAAAGAGCTCAGACAAAACTTGGTGAAGGGTCTGTCCTCCAAGACTGCAAGCAAATGATCTATTACTGTCATCATGTCTTCATCAGTATAATGTTGGTTTCACATTTGAGTCGGACCTTCTTATTAAGCCTATGCATGTGGCAATACTACATAAAGACAGTGGAAGCAACTATGTAATGACTTACATTAAAACATTACACTGTATCTGCCATTATTTAGAATTTATGTTGCTAGAGCTGTGACATTGTAACCATTACCATTCTGTAATGTGACTGTACAGCAGATGTCCCTCCATCTTAAAATATCATTTTTATGACATTAATTAAATGTGTTGCATTACCCCAAAGCAATGTCTACATTACCAGGCCATTATAACACAGTGTCTGTATTACAGCTACAGTACAGGACAGCTCCTGTGTAGTTGATATGTAGGTACAGTGTAATTACAATATGGTTCATTAAACAATCAACGTGACGTGATTATCTTACCTTGTTACAGCAGTTATTCCACAGTAATTATGTTAAACATAATCTAATGTTATGTAATCTGTAGTGTATCAAAAAAGATACATTTGTGTAATTACATGTGGCAAAACTGAAGTTGTGATTACATAGGCTGTACTTTTGAACTCCATCTGTAACAGTGACTAAATCATCAGTTACATTGTTGTTGCATATGTTATTCATATGTAACAACACAGTTATTAGAGGCACTTAATATAAAGTGGGACCAAAAAATCTTACGTAGTGCAACTTTAAGGAACCCCTAAAATAAAGTAATACTAAATCATGAATGTTTTCTTTATAGTTAGACACGTTAGAATAACAAGAATAAATTGGGAAATTCCACCTCCGCATTTAACCCATCCATGAAGTGAAACACCACATACACACTAGAGAACACACACACTAGGGGGCAGTGAGCACACTCGCCCAGAGCGGTGGGCAGCCCTATCCATGGCGCCCAGGGAGCAGTTGGGGGTTAGGTGTCTTGCTCAAGGACACCTCAGTCATGGACTGTCAGCCCTGGGGATCGAACCGGCGACCTTCCGATCACAGGGCCAGATCCCTAACCTCCAGCCCACGACTGCCCCTACATGACCCTGCCCCTAAATTGACCCTAAATAAGGTCAAATTTAAAGTTACTCACAGTAACTCAGAAAAGTAGTTTTTCAATAGACAATATTTCATTTTACTTGAGTCATTTTCTTGATTAATAATGTTCGTCAAACGAAATATCACTCCAGTAACAGCACTCTATTTAGCCTCCCTGATGGATCTGCTCTGTTTCCAACTTGGATTGCTGGTAGAAATGAACCACATTTCCTCACCACTCCCCACAATTCTCACAGTTTTAAGTGCAACAAGTGCTCGGCATTTCAATCCCTTCAGCGAAGGCTCAATAAGACATCTGACACCAACTACGTCTGACGAGGTCCTTGGAGATAATCTGTCTGCTGAAAGGAAATTTGCTGGTGATATGCGCTCATACAGCATCTCCCGCAGGCTGTGTACTTTCCTCACCATGCAGGCTGCTACTAATGTAGTCGAGACGAACAGTTCTGTAGGCATTAGCTACATTTTTTCTCCTGAGAACCCATTCTTAACTTCTGTTATTTCCAGCCTAGTCTGGGATGCGGGAGGCTTTAAGGCTTAGGAGTGTCTTTCTTCAAAGGCCAATTCTTCACTCATCTGATGTTTTAACCTCTCAGTTTTTGGACTTTAATTTGAAGAAATGTCAGAAGGTCCCACTGAAGGTCCTCCACAGAGTCCTCCTCCTCACACACACATACACACGCACAGCTGCTCTCCAAACCCAACTGCAGCTTTCACACACTTCACAGCGATTTTTCAAAAGTTCTCCGACACGTCCTCTCTACGGGAATTCTTTATGGACAGGAAAGAAATGCATCCCTGAGGCTGTAAAAAATTTAAATTTCAAACATATTAGGAGCTTGGCAAACCCACTTTATGCATCCCATGACATTAAAAACTCAGTTTTGCTGCTCAGGTTGGAGTTAGCTCATACAGGTAAAACTGCTCTCCGTGTTGGTGTAAAGAAACAAAGAGATAAGCCAACAAGCTAATGCTGCTAGATCAGAGCCCTCTGTTTGCTTACTCTTTTAATAAAGGTGCACAAGGGAACTGAAAACAATACATTTGGTTCCCTAAAGAACCTTTAGTCATACTTTATTTAATAATAATCTCTAACAGACGAGGAGTAGGTGTTTAAATTATTAACACATTACCTGGAAAAGCTCAAGCAATTCTCTACAATTTCTTGATTAGTGTTTGGAGCAGTTTTAGCCTTCAGGTGAGGGTCTGGTTGAGGTTTTGGATTGAGATTACATTTACATTATTTGGCTGACGCTCTTATCAGAGCGACTTACAATTTGATTATTGTTACACAGGTAGGCAAAGGTGGTGTTAGGAGTCTTGCCCAAGGACTCTTATTGTTATAGTGTAGGGTGTTTGCTACAGCGTAGAAGGTAGAGGTGTTACCCACCACACTAACCAACCACCCTGGTGGTTTAGGGTTAGGGTTAGTTAAATCTCAGGTTAACGTAGCAGATATTTAATTGAACGCAAGTTGAATATGTCTACATTCTTTAAAGAACCCTTTCTTCTGAATGAGATGCAACGTTGTACTACAGTTATTTCCTAGAAATAGGCCTGAAAGATTAATCGTTTTAATATCAAAATTGCAATGTGAGAAAGTGCAATTTTTATTCGCAAGAGCTGAAATTTTAATGACATCTTACATTATTCAACAATGTCTCAAGTTTAAGTGGGGAAATTTTGCCTAATAACACAGAGCTCGTGAACTGGCACACTGCATTCTGCTCTCAAGCCAGAAGTCTTGAAAAAATGAATGTGGTGCTCTCCTTGGAGAAGAAAGGTCTGGACATTGATCACAAAAATGATAATTAGATATTTCCCCTACCTATAACCATACATCCAACCCAAGAACCACTTAGGTACCTTTTTTGAGTATAAGGTCCCTGTACCCAACTAAAAGCTCGTTCCTGTGTCTCAAAGTGATCTAGGAGACAAGAGAGATGTATGACTTGGTGTGAAAAGCAGCATAGGAGACGTGCACGGTGGCCAATAGGATACTGCTGTGGCTGGGCTGTTGTGGAGGCTGATTGCGCTCCCTTCTCCTGACTGCAGGATGTTGATCTTTAGAAAATGAGGCAACCAGTAATGTAGCTTTTATCTAGGAGCCTTATGACTGGGGTTCAAAGCCACCCCGCCATGCACATCAAATCGGCCGGCCTTATTTTCCAGCAGGTTCCTCACTCTGTGCCTTTGATTCAGTGGCAGTCTAGAAGCGACACACTCCTCTCAGCCCCTCACAGCACGTAAGCACCCACTGAGAGAGGTGGCTTAGAGAAAGAGATCTATAGCAGAAAGAGCTCTATTGTACATGCTTGTGTGTGTCAGTGTATGTGTTTGTGACCATATGGAAGTTGTTATATGTAAGTTGTTTTCCAGATCAATAGTGAGCCTAATCTACTAGGTGTTGGTCTACATGTACAGTCCTGTGCAAAAGTCAAACATCACACTTTCATTTATTTCATTTCCAGTCAAAACGGCTGTTGTTCATTTTTCAGTGTCAGAAAAAAAGCAAAAACTTGTTCCTAACAGAAAATTATACAGAAACCTCAGTACTTTTTTTCAGTATTTCGCACGTCCATCACTTAGTATCAGAGCTTCTGCTCTTTTCAGGAGGCTTGCTTTCAGTTTTTCACAGACGTCTGCAAGTATATTTTTCCACTCCGCCAAAGTTCAGTCTTAGAAGTTGGTCGCATTCTCTGCTTCTAACAATCAAAATGATCCCGCTTACAAATCTATACTCATCACCCTTACGCCGCATCTCAGGTGTCCAGTTTCTTTGTTCTAGTGCACAATTTTTTCTCTTTGCTTGTTCTTCTAACAATTCCTTTCAGAATTGTAGTGTTAAGTCCGTCTCATAGTAGAAAGACAGGATGATTTTTTTTTCACATAAAAAACAAGAGAGCAGAGAGATTGACACGATTAGCCCCTCCCAGTCCTGTCCATGTGTTCATGTTTTGGTTTAGTCCATGTGCGTTTGTTTTGGTATCTGTAGTCCTGCCCCTCGTTTTGTAACTCCGCCCCTTATTGTTTTCACCTGTTCCTCGTTACCCTTTGTTACTTAAGCCCTGTGTTTGCACTTTGTCTTTGCTGGTCTTTGTACCGGTCTTTGTTCTTGCCTTGTATGCTGTATCGGTCTGTTTGTTGTTTGACTCTTGTTTGAAGCACTGTTCCTTTTGTCATGTCTGTCCCCCAATCTCTACATGTTGGCTATATGAACCCGGACTGTCTCGACTATGACCCTGGATTTGCCCTTAATAAAAGTCGCTTACCTCCGCACATGCGTCCGCCTCATCGCTCCTCGTTACAGAGATTTTCTCTTCTCTAAATTGCTCTTCTACTGTCTTCCTTAAAATCCCTGCTAAAAACCTTCCTTTTTTCCTCTCTGTAGTCTTAATTTATTTTATGATGTAAAGCGTCCTTAGGTTTGTGAAAGGTGATATATAAATTAAACTCATTATTATTATTATTATTATTATTATTATTATTATTATTATTATTATTATTATTTCTCATTTCTCACAAAGATGTTAGCTCTAAGTGCTGTCAATCAAACAGCTTTGATGGTCTACCAACCCTCCTAATAGAAACTACTTTCCTTATTTTCTGAACTTCAGTTTTTTTTTTTAGTTATTTTTCCTTTCCTTATGCAAGTGGATTGTCCAAAATCTAAGCCCCTCAGAAATGTCTCCTTTAATCATTTCAATCATTTTAGAAAGACATTTTTCGAGGCAGTTGAGGTGTGTTTCAGGGCTTTCTGGCATGAATGTGAAGTCAGTCAGAGTTTTGGGAACAGTATTTATTGGGAGGAGCTGAAACTGTTTGGTGTTAAGACTGGAAGGATGGAAGAGTTAAAGTGGCAGTAGATGCTCAAAAGTGAAGAGTGGATAAGTTAAATACTGTTAAAAGTGTAAAATTACACTTTTGCGTCATTTTCTGAGAAGAGTATGTTGTTTGCTTTTTTCCGACACTGATAAATTGTACTTAATGGCCACTTGATCCCAATGGAAACTGCTACAGAGGACTACCATCTCAATACATTGTCCCACCATAAAATGGACAAATAACAGAAACTGAGGAAACCTTCCATGTTTTCTTTAAATAACTGAGTTGGATGTTTTACAGCACTTTTAACAAAGTGTCCAGAAGAGTTAACCATGTAGATGGTGTACATTTGCAAGTGTGGGGACCAACAGAGAGTGTGGTCACTGTCTACAAATAATGAGCCCAAACCAAAATGCACGACAAGAGTCTGTAGTGACCCACGCTGTGAACCTGCTTTTCTTTTTGGTTGTGGTCATCTTCCACAACCTGTGTACCTATATAAAATATGCATGCAGGCATGAGATCCTGAAGTTCATTAACATTCACAAACAAGTGCCAGCCTTACATTTTCTTATGTAACAGTATTTAATGTTTAAACCATCACTTTGTTTAAAGCATAAGTTGCTTTTGTTTATGTAATTAGCCTCTATGGAATTTAACAGTGGTGTACTTTCACTCTCTCACACATGATTAAATACTACTTACGGCAGCTTAAAAGCTAAACTAGCGTAAAAACGTACTTTAATGCTTTTAAGACATGCTTGCATCATATTCTTGACTTTGCATATTACAGTTTTTCAGTAAATCTCTTTTCACTCAAAATTTCAACTTAAACTCTAATACTGAATATTATTCTGATGAGCAGTCTGTTAAAGTGTAGTCATGCTCTTACATAGGGTATATTTAATTTCATGCTTGCTGGCCAGCTAACTTTAAGCTCACATGAGGAAAAGAAAATGGGATAGGTCATAATGCCTGAACATTAGCCTCAAGACTCAAACACTGCACTTTCATAGTTTTCTTCAGTATACAAAACACATCAGCATGAACTATTTATTGTTTTTGCTAAATTCTGATCATACAGGTTTTGTGTTGATGGTAGTTTTTTTTATCCCTGAATCCTTGAGACTGTAGATGGTAATTAAGAGGTGGCAGCTCCGCAGGCCAGTCAAGTGAGAAGCTTGTTGCCAGTTTAAAAAACAAACAGACAAAAAAAAAATCCTTGAGTTCTTATAAATCTGAGTTAAAAAAATATAACGTTACTAAACCGAAGTTGAAAAAGCAGGTCTGGTAAAGTTCAGTAACCAGGAAGCCAGTAAGTGACGTTTAAGCTTCCAGTTAAAATGAATACTGAAGATGTAGAAATTAAATAATTTCTTTTTTTTAATTTATTAAAAAATATATCATTTCTGTGCTGTCAAATATCACTGTGAGAATGTCCGGTTGCACAAACTCAGACTGTGCTCACCCGTAATCTGTGCATTTGAATACTATGTTTAGAACCTGCTTCTTATCTAAGAGAGAGGAGATTGCTTGACTTTAATGTCTTCACAAAAAACAACTGTGAAGGTATTCTTGCTAGTACCAACTCACAATCAGTCAGTGCTCACCAAATTCTCATAAATAACCACACACTACCGTTGCAAGGTGTGAATCACAGCTCAAAAGTTTGAAATCACTATTTTCATTACGGTAAAACCAATTTGTTGCAAGTGCATGACTACAACATGTGATAACAATGGATGATTACAATAAGACACTACTACTTCACAACTTCACTGACTCTAACTAATTTACCGGAAGCCAAAAATGTAAGAAATTTTACACATGTGCAGAATGATAAACAGCTGTGCATGATTCCATAATAACTGAGAAAGCAGTAAATACTTGGGAATGAAGTTAAAATAATTACAGCATATTATTTATCATTTAAAAAGCTTAAACTATGAAATTAACCATCTTCAAATGTTTTGGTGTCTAGTTTACATTTACATTTATGGCATTTGGCTGACGCTCTTATCCAGAGCGACTTACAGTTTGATCAGTTCACACAGGTAGGTGAAGGTGGTGTTAGGAGTCTTGCCCAAGGACTCTTATTGGTGTAGTGTAGGGTGTTTACCCAGGTGGGGATTGAACCCCAGTCTACAGTGTAGAAGGCAGAGGTGTTACCCACTACACTAACCAACCACGTTGTAGTTAACAGTTTCTCAATCTATATAAGATTGTATGAATCTGTGTAAGTTACAACGTGACAAGTGGTTCCAAACTTTTGAACAGCGGTGTGAGGCTGAGTTAGGCTGCTACTGTTTCCAGCCTGCAGCATACTTAAAGCTAAGAACTGGGTCATTACATTTTATGTTGAGACTGGCAATCAAGAGGTTGTCATGAATATGAAATACAGTGGGGATCATGCTGACACAATGAAAAGAGTCAACAGGGAAGAGGGAAAATACAATCAGACAGTCATTTTAAGGTCACTCTTTGAGATAATTACGTAAGGTGACTGCAATATATGTCACAGTTTATCAAAATCTTTATTTTCACTGCTTATTCCACACAGTTCATGTACACTTTATGGGCAGAGGTATGTGGACATATGACCATCACACCTATATGAGCTTGTTGGACCACCCATTCCAAAATTATGGCTATTCATATGGCAATGTCCCCCTTTGCTCCCAAAACAGCCTTTGTTCCTCCAGAAAAGCATTCAACAAGATTTTGGAGTGGGTCTGTTAATTTGTGCCCATTCAGTGAAAGGAGAATTTGTGATGTCAGGCAGTGAGGCTGGACAAGATGACCTGGCTCACAGGTGACATTCCAATTCATCTCAAAGGTGTTCAGCGGGTTGAGGTCAGGGCTCTGTCCAGGCCACTGGAGCTCCTCATCACCAAACTAATCAAACCACATTTTTATAGACTTAAGGTCTGTGCGCACAGGGGCCCAGATGTGCTAGAATAGGAAAGACCCTGTCTCTAACTCTCTCCACAAAGTTGAACGCATAACACTATATCCATACTACCCACCCTAGACAATTATCCCTTTTTCACCACGCTTTAGGGCTGGTACTATGCCAACTAGGTAGTGTTCTACTGCCATCTGCCAAACCCAGATTCATCCATTACACTGCAAGAGAGCGAAACATGACTAACCACTCCAGAGAACCTTTCCACTGCTCCAGAGTCCAGCAGTGGTGCATTTCATACCACTCCTGCTGATGCTTGGCAATGCGCATAGTGATATTAGGCTTGCAGCTCAGCCATAGAAAACCACTTCATGAACGTTTTGATGTTGCTTCCAGGGTCAGTTTGGAACTCTGTAGTGAGTGATGATCTTTAACACACTACATGCTTCAGCACTCGGTGGCCCTGCTCTATGAGATTGCGTGGTCTACTGCTTCATGGCTGCGCTGTTCATGCTCCTAGACACTCCCACAGGTGACAACTGACATGGGTCTAGCAGAGTAGAGATTTCATAAACTGACTTGTGGTGTTGGTTCTATGACAGTGCCACGTTTAAAGTCACCGATTCTTCAGCATGACCCATTCTACTGCCAGGGTTTGTCTGTTAGCATTGGTGTGGCTTAAACATCTCAACTCAATCTTTAAGAGGGGTGTCCACATACTTTTGACCACATGGTCAAGTTTTCTGAATTGATGTCACAATCATGAACATGTTTACATATGATTGTTCATTTAGCCTGCAGCAGTTTAGCCCTTCGTCCCAATCCACACTGAAGTGATGCAGTGTTGTTAATGCAGCCTGTAGTAATGTTACTGAAGCAGAAAATGTGGGGCCAAATGCTGTCCTGTCTCTGGCTGTCAGGAAGTAAATGTATCATTGCAGCCTTCCAAAAGGAGCAGCTTAGGTTTATTTTGTCCCATATTTATGCATCCAAATTTAAACATTTGTTTCACATTTTAGTTTTTCAAGCTGCCTTTGGAACAAGGCATAATACAGGCCGGTCTGTCAGAATAGACGTCATTAACAGTTTCAGACTTAAAGGCATAGCAGCAAAAACACTCCAGAAAAAACTGTGACTTCAGTGGAGAAAGGAATACAGAAGAAAGAAGAAAGAAGAAAGCAGAATATGGCTTTTCCAATAAATTGACTTAATAATCTTAATAAAACTACCTACTGAGTGAAAGGGAAAGGCTGTTGGATTTACATGAGCAGCCACAGTTCAGTGACTCACGATAAGTCTTCAACCTGTTAATCAGAAATTAAGAGTGGTCTGAGTGTGCTGGCACAGATCTCCCAGCAGTTTCTCTGAGCGGCTAGGACACACTGGTTTAAGTGGATTCCCGAGTGAGGCGAACTGTGGTGAAACACTATGAAGGGCCCTTCATGGCTGTTAGAAACCTTGTAAATTTAGCTGAGGGTGAGTGGATGGGCCACTCCGCTGCTCACTCTCCCAGGGAGGCTGAGGAAAGGCCAATCAGCTGGAGGTCATGAAGTCCTTCAACCAAACGTTCTTTTGAAATGTTTCACTCTCCACTTCACAGTGTTGCATGTTTTATTCTGACACTGGGCCATGAATGTATATATATATATATATATATATATAGTATTGTGCAAAAGCCATTGGCCATTTTGACAGGAAAGTGAATAAGTGAAAATGGCCACTGGCTTTTGCACAGTAGTTATTCATTTGTTAGGAGATATTTCTGAGGAGATTAGATATAAGATAATACACTTGCATAAGGGAGGTAAAAGTCAAAGGCAAATAGGTGACAGGAGTTTCTGTTGGTAATCAAAAAAATGATTAAAAGATAAAGAGAAAATAAGCTTTCATGTGTGACAGAGGGAAGAAAATCAAGCTCCACTCTTACTTCAGATCTGAAAAATCCACAGGTGTCTCTGTCCATCCTTCCACTATGGGACGACAACTCAACACTGTGAGTCTGAAAGGATGTGCAGATCTAGAGAGGCTGCGACTCAGAAAAGAAAATAGACAAAAATGCAAATTACACCAAGAAGCTGCTGGTTTTCTCTGAACAATGGACTGACCACCCATGAGTTCAGACCTCAACATCAGTGAATGTGTTTGAGGTTACGTGGATAGTAAGAAGCAGAAAATCCAACCGACTTCTAAGACTGAAAGTTGGAGGTGCAGAATTATATCCGGCATGCAGCAGATTTCTTTAAAACTGAAAGCAAGTTTCCTGAAAAAAGCCACAATAAAGGTAAAAGGTGGACCCACTACATATTGAAAAAAATATATTTAACTATTGAGGCTTCTGTGACATTTTCTGCAAACCTGACATGAAAACTGAGTAGCTTGTGTTGCAAATAATTTGTTTTGCAAATGCTTAATGGCAGTTTTGACTGGAAAACAAATAACTGAAGGTCTGACCACTACAGCACTGCGTATATATAATTAGTCTTAATTAAATAATTAGTTACCTGATTATCAGTCATTATGAAGGATGTGCATAGCACAACGTGTCGATTTAATCGGATTAAATACTTTTCTTAACTTCCTTTAATACACCATTAATATCCAAGGTCAATAGCTATGAACACATCATTAGTTTATCAGATGATAGTTCCATATAGTTGCCAAATGTGAAGAAATTAAGAGCCGGAGAACATCATTAAATTCAGCTTTCCTGTAGATATGAGTGAAAGCTCTTATGTTTATTTGATGAAAAATTAAAACTCAGCTCAAAATCAGAACCGACTTTGGTCTTAACTGCGACGGCAGACATGCAGAGGCAAGAGCATGAAAATAACAAAAAAATAATTTTGAGAATTCCTCTCAGCTTCAGACCTGCCAAAAGAGAGAAAAATTCTCCCCACTCCAGTTCACTGTCACTCAACGGTTAAATCAACTTCAAATAAGTCCTTTGAAGCTACTGGTGCAGAACATTCAAAGGTTTATATGTAGGTAGCTTGTAAAGCTTTAAATCTCTGCAGCACCTTGAGAACAGAAGATTGTAGTTGCTGATGAGTCGCGTTCATTTTTATTATTTTTTTTCTTCCTTTCTTTCCAGGAGCGCTCTGGCAATAAATAACTTCAAGAAATACACATCGTCTGTTTCGCCGAAGAGATGCTTCCTACCACATGGCGCCTTATATTTGGCAGGCATGGTGCCAGACCCCAAAGGTTGTGTGTGTTTGAGCGTGAGTGTGCGTGTTTACACGTGTGTGAACGCAATTTATTCAGGCCATCAAGTATCTCATTATGAGGCTAGCTGGCAAATAATGCCATCAATTTGCATACAGTTTACTGCTTGCAAGCATGGCCTCGCCTCTTGAACCGCTATCTCTCCACACAGCCACCCTGCAACTCTCAGCCTTATAAATCATCCACATAAAAAATAAATAAATGCTAAGGTGCGCCTCAGAACACATTTCTTTAGCTTGCTGGACGAGGAATGTTTGCAAGCTTCAGGCGTGTGTGTGTGTGTGTGTGTGTGTGTGTGTCTGTGTGTGTGTCTGTGTGTGTGTGTGTGTGAGAGAGAGAGAGAGAGAGAGAAAGAGAGAGAGAGAGAGAGGGGGGGGGTATGAGACAATACAGAGAAGATAGAGAGAGAGAGAGAAAGAGATGGATACAGATACTGAGAGGGGGGGACACAGGCAGATAAAAAGAGAGAAAAGAGAAAACAGGGATGCGAGAGAGCAAAAGTGAGAGGGAACGGAAGAGAGATGGACAAAGTGTGAGAGAGAAAGAAAGTGAATGGAAAGAGAGATAAAGACAGAGAAATCAATAAAGAGAAAGACAGAGAGTGAAGCAGAAGATGAGACTCATTTAACTTAAAAAGTGAGAGAGCAGTATGGGAAGACAGAGAAAGCGCATGAGAGAGAAAGATGAAGAAAAGGACACAGAAAGTGAGAAAAAAGAAAGTGGGGATAGAGAGAAAGAGAGAGAAAGATAAGGAGTGGAAGAAAGAGAGAGAGAGCAGAAGATGAGACTCCAACATAGAGATACAGAGAGAGATAAAGATATAGAGATAAAGATGCCGAAAGAGATGGATACAGATAGTGAGAGAGAAAGATGGGGAGGGAGAGAGAGAGAGAGAGAGAGAGAGAGCAGAGAAAGGAAGAGAACGAGAAAAGTGAGAAAAGAGAGGGACAGAGGAAAAGAGAGAGAGAGAAAGAGAGAGAGGGACAGAGGAAGAGCAAAGAAAAAAAAGGGAAGGCTGAGAGAAATGGAGAAAGAGAGAGAGAGTGAACAAGGAGACAGAGAAAGAGAGAATCATATATATATATATATATATATATATATATATATATATATATATATATATATATATATATATATATATACATACATATAATTTGCATATATAATCATTTTATTTTAGCCCTTCACTATTACACCGTGAACTTAACAGTTGGCCAGTATAAATACAGCATTATCTTTCAAGCCAATGAAGCACTTTAAATTGAACTGAACTGAACTGAGAAAGGCAAACAGAAAGTGAAAGAGAAAGAAAGTTAGACAGTGAAAGAAAAGAGAGAGTGAGAGAAAAAAAGACAGCAAAACAGAGAGAGGGAACAGGAGAAGAGGGGACTCGTCCCACAGGAATAAAGAAGAATCTTCTGTGTTGATCATCTATGAACACAGTGCTGCCATGGGCTCCTCTCACTAGTCAAACAGGATTTCACTCAGGTCCAGGATTAGTGCTCACAACACACCCAAGAAAAGAAAGAAGTCCATCATTAAGCTTCAAATGCAGCACCTGAGCAAACTTTTCTTGCGTTTATGCCACTTCACATTCTAATAACAGCGTCAACAGGGTGATTTCAGCCTGATACAAATGCACAGCTCAACCTTCAGCAGTGCTGCAGAGAGGACGTGTGTTGAGGAATGGCTGTGTCTGGAGTGCAGCTCCACTGAGATGAGCTGAGCTGATCTATTCTCCGTTAAAAGGTTCAGAAGCGTCACACTGCAGCATGCTTATAGCCCTCATCTGCCTGTATGATCTACAGGGGAAATAAATGGTAGATTGTAATGGCTGCTCTCTCTCTACACACCACCAAGAGAAAAACTACCAAGATGCATTGTTATCGTCTCCTTGAGTATAATTTCCATTTTGCCATTGTGTAAAGCATTTTTTTTTATTTTGGAGGATAACCTGCTTTTCACAGATAATATCTTGGCAAACCCATTTGGAAACACATCCAATTCCCTTTCACAGGCCTTTGTGAGACTCTGGCTCGCTGCAGCTTGGGTTTACGCGGGTTCAACGTTATCACAGTGGCTTGCTCTCATTAGAATGGATGAGACGTTACACTTCACTTCCTTAAAACGCTGCCCGAAGGCCATGCACGCAGGCACTCATGTAGATGCATGCCTGCATGCTCAAAGGGACACAAGTTTGAGACTGAAGGCGACAGACATCATCTCCAAGATGAGCTCTATGGAATGCAAATCACAGCAACTTTGGATTCGTCTAACTAAAGCTGGGAGTACAACTTCTAAATCACAATAGATTGTGTAAAGGCTCGGTACCCCACCAAACTCACTCATCCATGTCTTTATGGGAACAGGAAGGGGCCATAACCAAACTGTTCCCAAAATATTGGGAGCATGAAATTGTCTAAAATCTCTTGTTCTGCTGAAGCTTTAAGAGTTCCTTTCACTGGAACTAAGGGGCCGAGCCCAACTCTTGAAAAACAACCCCACAAGATAATCCCCCCTCCACCAAACTTTACTCTTGGCACAATGCAGTCAGACAAGTACTGTTCATCTGGCAACCACCAAACCCAGACTCGTCCATTGGATTGCCAGATGGATAAGCGTGATTGGTCACTCCAGAGAACACGTCTCCACTGCTCCAGTCCAGTGGCGGGGCTTTAAACCACTGCATTCGACGCTTTGCATTGAGCTTGATGTAAGGCTTGGATGCAGCTCTGCCATGGAAACCCATTCCATGAAGCTCTCTACGCTGTTCTTATGCTGATCTGAAGGCCACATGAAGTTTGGAGGTCTGTAGTGATTGACTCTGCAGAAAGTTGGTGACCTCTGTGCACTATACCCCTCAGCATCTGCTGACCGCTCTGTCATTTTACGTGGCCGACCACTTCGTGGCTGAGCTGCTGTCGTTCCAAAACGCTTCCACTTTATTTAGTTTATTTAGCTTCCACAATATTTAGTAGCGGGAAATTTCACGACTGGACTTGCTGCACAGGTGGCGTCCGATCACGGTACCACGCTGGAATTCTCTGAGCTCCTGAGAGCGACCCATTCTTTCACTAATGTCTGTAGAAGCAGTCTGCAGGCCTAGGGGCTCGGCTTTATACACCTGCAGCAGTTTCGAGCACCAATTGGACACATTCTGCCTGAGCATTATGTACAAACCTGGCGCTGCAGTATAAACATGCAGTTTGTGAACTGTATGCGTGGTAAAAATGAAAATGCACTTCTATTTCTCATACACAGGCATTTATGCATGTGCAACTGATCACATATTTAATTTGATTTACAAAAGTTTAAGCGATCAGCAGTAACCAGTTTTTCATCGATGTTCCTCCACCTTTTAAAACCAGGCGCAAATTTGCAATATGGTGTCTAAACACTGTTGAGAAACGTCCTTTAACAATGGCAGTGGACACAGAAGTCAGACGAAGAAACAAGCCTCATGCAAAAAATGTTTGCTGTCAAAATAACACTTTAAAACTCTCGAAATTGGATGTGGTGGCAAAATCTGCCATGATGAGGCCGCAATATGTGCACGCAGTCCATGTTATGTCATGTTTATTTCACAAACTGTATTTTCTTAGCTGGAGTAATGTAGCAGCCCTGTAGAATGCTTTGGACGGAAAGGACTCTTTATCACCACTCTCTCTTTGTCAATGAGCTTTCATTTCCTTTTTTGTCTCAAGCATGTTGATGGCTCCATTATTTTACAGAGCCTTCTACACTCAGCACCTCACAAACAAGCAGGTAGTGGGCTGGGCTATGTACAGTTTCATCATAAGCCACAAGTAAACTGAATGTTAAATTCAGGTGCATAATGGATGCATGTTGCGGTCGCATCAAGGCACATTGTGCGCTGCACTTGTACGGCTATTGCCTATTGAAACACTGAAATTCCAGTGTACATTCAGACTCATGATGAAAAAAATCAAACAACAGGCCTGAAATCAGACTAGGAGTCTGCACCCCTGGACAATTCCTGACTTTCTTCACCAACAGTCAAATCTGCCTGCTTCAGAAACTGCAGAGTAGGAACATCCATCACAGAACTGTGTATTTAATCGGGCGCAATGTTTGTAATTTAACCCCAGCTTAATGAAATACACAGCACTGAGAGCACCATCAGTATGGTGTTATGCTGTACAGTTGTCACACTGTGATGCACCCTGACTTCAGTTCACACTGACAGAACAACAAGAAGATGCAGGAACAGGAGAAATGTCTTTTTGAAGAGCCATTTTTGTTCTCTCGTATAGCTTACGTATCCCAAATGATGGCGGAATATTACTGGGAGAGCCAATTAGATTTAAATTCATACTTGCCAGTAATTACTTTTAGTCTGGCTATTTGAAGATATTCATGCAGGCCAGCTTTGAGAGCAAGATAATGCTCATTTGAAACATACAAAAGTGGGTAAAATCATCCCCACTCCAATTTTTTGGGGGCCCTCTAAAAAGATACTGTTGTAATTGGAATATGAAGTTCTGAAATAGATTCCCAAGCAACCTGCCATGACTCTGCTTCAACCTGAAATTATGCTAATGCAGATTCCCAGAGAGATGGCAATCAAAGTCAGCTTCTCCGCAATTTACAACTCAATGTACTTGAGGCACTTTATTCGACTTCATATGTATTCAATGCAGATTTATCAGCAGCTGTGAGGGCACAAATTGTATTAATCCTTTCATTTCACTCACTACTTACTGAGTGCATCCTCAACATCAGTAATGAGCTTGACATGTTAGCAGAAACCAACCTGTCAGTTTGACGGATCATAATGGAGCAGTGCTGATACGCCTGCGCTGGTGCTGCACATATTTAGGACTTTATGTTTAAACTGGACTGGCAACCTGTCCAGGGTGTATCCTGCCTTCCGCCCGATGACTGATGATGAAGCGGCTTAGAAAATGGATGGATGGATGTTTAAACTGAATTAAATGATCATTTGGATAATGCTTCTTCATTGGATAATGCTTCTTCTTCATATGCTTGACCTGTTCATCCAAACTACCTCAAACTACATCAAATGCACCAACATTAACTGTCTGACATTGCCACCTCAGTATGCATTACATGGTCATTCTGTCAACTTGAATTGCACATACAAACGAGTGCCATTACATTGTTTATATTATTTGTAACTTACAAAACTTAATAAAATATCACTTCAATTTTAAATGTAAGTAACCAGCCTGTCTTAAAATGGAGTTTCACTATTTAATTTTTTTGCATAAATCAACTGCTGAGAACTAAACTCAGTCATCCAGACTGGTTTGGTGTGAAACGCGGCATTATAAAGGAAGTGATTAAGCTTTACAGTGAGCGTGACAGGAACCAGGAGTTGCGACATCTACAACACAAATTGAAGTCATTTTATTTACTATCCAGAACGACCAGTCAACCTACACACATCTACCGAGTTTGTATATGTAAGTGAAGCACTGGTAAAATATGGTAAAAGAAATGCAAATAAATATGTTTTCTTTGGGTAACATTTTGCCTTGCAAAGTATTTTAACACACATTGTGTCCCAAAGACTTTTCATTAAAACAATGTCTCAGAAATCAGGCACTGGATTTTTAACAATGTTGTGTAACAACTCAGCAGCTTTTAGAGGTATTAAAACCTTTAGAGCTCTGCTCCGGCACTGCTGTAAACAATACTGACTTGGCAGATTTCTCTAGAGTTTCTCTAGACAATTTCACATTAAGTCATTCTGAAAGACTTTGTTTACATTCTAAAGCATTTAAATATGCAGAAATAAAAAAGCTGGAATTCACTTCTAATAATTAAGTCAACAGAAAAATAATCAAAATGTTACAGTTTGTCAACTTACAAACTCAATTTGAAGACAGCCAAGTTGACTTATTGTTTAAAAGTGAACTTATATGACGTTTCAGTAAAACTTAAGTAATGTTTCCTCATTTGTATCGTCAACTTAGGGTCCCCCAGTGCTGTACAGCTAAGGCTCAATTTGAGGGGGGTTACAATCCCTACTCCCCTCGTTTTTCTTCCATCCTCATGTTAGATTTCCACACTACAGTTCGTCATGTCACACACAGGTTATGATCTGAGCAGAAGCTTTGGAAAAGGTGGTACATATACAATCACATGCCTTCATGTGGTCCCAGCCACCATGATCCTCAGTTGGAACCCCCCCCCCTTTTTTTTACAACTCAACCACTGCATACAGCTAATATTATGATCTGCATTGCTGTCATTGTTAATTCATCTTACCGTGAGTCCTAATGTGATCAAAATTATAAGGTGACTCTTAATTGTGTTGTTAATTTTTAAACAACAAATCATTTTTGACAGTGGATGCAGGGTTGAACAGTTCTGACTCTTCGTCTGACGTTTCTTCTCGATGCTCTGAGGGAGCGTTGATTTGTTCACTAAACGAGTTTTAGATTAAATGAACTTCAAATTCACGTCGTTTTCAGTGTGAGCTAATTAACCACAAAAACATCCTGCCCAGTTTTACCAAGAGTGCCAGTAATAATGTAGCTGACTATACAATTGGTCATCAGTGCAGACCAAAAAGTTGCCATGACAAGCTTCCTACTTCTGTGCTGCTGGCACAGAGTCAGCTTTCCACGTTATTCTAAACCAGAGTGGACACCCTAAACCTTTGCACGACACAAGAGGCTTTTGAAACGCATAGAAAAAAAACAATGCAGTGCACCCAGCAAGAGAGCTTTTTCAATCTGCACACTCCCAAAAACAAGGTGTGATATATTATGCATAGCTACAGTACAGCAGATTCTCTGGAGTGATCCAGTGCATATTTGAGCCTGCAGCTCTGAGATTTCTCACATGTAACATTCACACATGCACATACAAACAGCTGCGCACATCAGGATTGACTGCTACAACAGATTGTAGGACGGACTGGCTCTCGTGAACGTGTTTCGTTGAGAGCCATCGAAACACTCTTGGCTAGAACAGATTTGCTCCCGGAGAGGCAGAGTGGCAGGATTTGAGACTTTTCCAGTGTTCAAGCGGAGGATGGATGCAAATGACTGAGCTGCCCTCTCTGAATTTTATGGAAAAAAACATTAATGTCCTTTCTTCTTTTGACTACTTCAGCAACAAAACAAAAAACGCTTCCCTTTTGAAACCAAGAACGGCTGACTCAGCAGGCCCTTTCAGCTCAGCCTGTTGGTTTGTTTCTCATTTTAATTTCCACAATCAATACACACAATATAATTTGAGGGTTTGTAATAACAAGAAAAAATGACTTTCTTTTCCCAGTTCAGATGAGATAGCTGTTATGGCTGTTAATACAGATGGCTTAGATGATAATTTATGAGAAAAAAGGCCCAAAAACTGATGAACCGGCTTGTTCGGGTTTGTCCTGTCAACTTTTTCGCTTTTCCACGCTCTCTCTGTGGCGACCTTGCAGGTGTGACCCCCTTTCAACCTCCGATTTAAATACAGACAAATAAAACCGCATGATATTCACTCTTCAGTTTCATTATTTAGGAACGTGAAAGCAGCCTGCATGGAGTCAGCATGAAAGCATGAAGCCTAGCCGTGTAAGTGCGCTTTACAGTCTTTCTCCATTATTTCAGTACGCTCTGGCTTTCTTCGTTCTGCATTCGGCAAATAAGATTGCACATTCCCCTCCAGCTGCTGTAGCTACATGCCGCAAAAACACTTGGATGGATATAAACATCAGCAAAGAAAAAGCTCTTCTAAAAAGGATCTTCTAAAATGAAGAAATAAAAGACAGCAATAACATCAGACTTGGTACTTCTCACCATCACACTCATGTAACATCAACCCTGTGGATCCGAGCCTCATAACAAAAAGGGGCTATCTGGACATACTGACACTAACTCCATTTTACTCGAGGCAAAAAGAAGAGTATTAACTTTCTTTGTGTTATGCAACCTTTCTAAGGCGGCTAGAGGAAGCAGGACGATGAAAGGTCTAATGTTTGCTGTATGATGAACCGCATGTATAAAGCAATCTTACAGGTAATTTTCAACTCATCCTTCACTATTTTACAACCTCTCTTCAACCCTTAAAATCAGAAAACAGATCGTACCTTTAACTTATTTGAGTAATATATGTACCTGATCTTTGCTCTGATAAGCTGCCCTGTACTGAGTTGAAACACTCCTTATAAATTCAACATGAATGGGTGAAGCTAAACTATAATCACAAAAAATGCTCCAAAATGACTTGAAATAAAATCAAGTCACATTAAAAGTAAACTCTCCTGTTACCATTTTGGAGGTTCTTGTTTTCTTTGTACAGTGACAACATGCTGAATATGTGGATTTATGGAAATACTCCTTTAAGCTCTGTCTTTTTAAAATCCGATTTAAATGAAAACACCTAATAATCATGCAAATGGTACCATCAACCATCACTATTGTGAACGCTTTATCTAGCTCTGTGCTCATACTGTGTACGGAGAAATAAGATTTAAAAACGACAAAGCGAGATGTCCATTTTCAAACCTCTCTTTATCCCTCGGAGTTAAACAGGCTGTTTATGGAAGCGTCAGCATCCTCTGTTCTGACTGGCTGTACTGCGTTTCATTCAGAAACCCGTTCACACTGAAACGTGAACGGGTGGAGCTAAACATCTGCAGGCTGTACAGGCAGATTTATGTAAATACTCTTTTAAACTTTGTTCAAACTCCCAATTTCACAATTCGAGTATGAACCCAGATTTTTTAGAAAGCATCCATAAAAGTGACGGTTGATGACTGCATTTGTGTAATGCTAATATGGGCTATCAGGTATTTCCATTCACTGCCAGCAACTTTCATCTTTTTTACTAAAGCACTCTTCTAAATTGCACCATATACAGTGTGAATAAGGTTCTCGATAAAGCTAGAAGCTTTTCCATCCTCTCTTTATGCCTTAGAAACTGGCTGCCCTTTACTGTGCTTCATTTAAAAGCAGTCTGAACTAAAACTGCTTGTAACTTTAATGTGAATGGGTGTAACTACTGTAGGCTAAATATGCAGATATATGTAAATGCACTGGTTTTCACCACATCGTAAACAATAAAAGAAAATAAGCTTTTTTTGCTGCTTAATTTGCATATATGGACCATATGGATGTTTACATACTACCTCAAAGTGGTAAGAAGTATGTTGTACTTCTGTCACAACATGTGCCAACTGCATTTTAAAGACAGCTGCAGGTTTTCCAACACATCTGAAGTGGGTTAGGAGGAGCTGCAAGGCGTAGGCTGGATTTGGGGTTTACCATTAGGGGGCCATTATAGCGTGAGCTTGAGTCCAGGAGGCATGCTGGATTCGCCTGTTAAAGACACGAACAACAATTTGAGCCTGGCTTTTCTCAGCAGGGAGCCATGCGACGCTGCTCATCACACTGACTCGCACATACCCGAGTCACTCCCTCACCAGCCACTTAATATTTAATCCAGGCCTTGTCATTGTCAATTTCTTTTATTTTATTTCAGCCGAGATTCCATCAGAGAAGGGGATGCAGTGACTCGTGACTTAATTCCAAAGAGAGTCTCGTTTTAACTCTCTGATTATTTCATCATGATGAGACGTTTATGTCAGCCGTGCTGAATGAATTATAAACCCAGTAGACTTGGGGTTCTGCGAAACTGCCCAGCTCTATACACATACGAGCCAAGCATTAACCCAGCAATGACTCTGAAACAGACTCCGAGCACTCAGAGGTACAACTGGAACCCAGTAGACTGATGATAACATGCTGGAGATGACTTCTACTGCAGTAAGTGAGAAGAGTTTTAATGGTGAACTCTTAGTAGGGCTATTTCTATACTCCATTAGAGTATCTGAACTGCTGCAACCAACAGAAATTTGGTTTCCGTTTTTTTATATTTTGATATTTAGGATTATATTCTGATCTGTTTAAACTCAAGGAGATATTCACAAAATCATCATTTATAGTGTTCTTTCTACTGGGAGATGGCATAATAACCCTAAGCCTTCACCCCCAAATTTCAACATGTGATAATACTTTATTTTTCTTTAAAGGTCTTTTTGTTTTCTTCTAATGTGAAAGTTGAAAGATTTAGATTTGTTCATTTTTTTGTTAAGAAAGTGAAGCCACATCCCTGCATTTTGAGTAACCTTAAGAACGGTCACTACCAAAACACATTTTCTACGTTTTTTTTTTTTCCCTTTTTATGAAAACATTAATTTCATGCATGTACTGGCCAGTATTTTGAGATAAATTGTCACTACTAAAACATTTGCTTTCAGAGGTGTTACTACTGTATTAGTAGTGACAGAATTGAACGTTCAATGTTACGTTCTGTGTTTTGTAGGTCTGTTTCTGTTTTGTTTCTAGTCTGTTTTCAGGTCAGGTGTTTTGGTGGTGATTGGCTGCTCTGCTGAGTTGGCTGCTTGATGCTCCCCCCAGTTGTGCAGTTTCTATTGGTTAGATCTGATGGTGGGAAATTTCAAAAGGGCCCTTTGTCTGGCAGTCGGGGAGCTGCACCTTTCTTTTTCCTGTTTGATTTTGAAGGGATAGGGTTCAAAGCAAAAGAATTTTTGTCTGAAGGTCAAAATTTCTATTTGAGAGAATGGCCTGTACACAATACAGCTTTGATAGAAATGCTGGTAGATAATAAAACCTTCATACTGCTAATAGATGGCGGTTAGGTGTTTTCATTTATTGTTAACAATAATAGCTTGAAAATGAACATGGTTGATAAAGATTTCACAAGAGTGAAAGCTGGTGCATTATTTTCCTCCCTATCCCTGGTGTTTGGAAGGTGGGAATCCTTCTTTTTGTTTTATTGTGAAGCACTTTGGTTTTAAACGTGCTATATAAATAAAATTTACTTACTAACTCCCTATCCCTGAAATTCAACTGCTGAAAAAACAAGTTATGGCACCACAAAATCACAGTAATATAACAGTAGTGCATTTTGTATTTTGCTAGTAGGAAGCATGTTGTCGTAAACTGAAATTTATTTTATTTACTTCTGTCGCAGCGTAGCATGCCAACTGCATTTTAGGCACAGCTGTAGGTTTTATGACATCAAAGGTAGCTTGCCTTTTATAAAGGGATAGCAAACATGAGACAAGCTAAACCTATAAAACTGACTCTACCTTTTATGTGGATCCAACAGCCTGTGAGCCTGTGTATGTAAGCCTGAGAAAGGTCTGACGCCACAGCTAAACGCAAATGTTCCACTATGTGTGCTCTCATCAGGATGTAGTTTTTACATTCCAAGTGCTTCAGGGCCATATCCCTGCACAGCTTACACATGATCTAACTAATTTACTAATCGTCACGCTCTTCATAAGCAGAACCAGGGAAACACTGATCTGCATGGTGGGTTCTAATGAAGTTAATGTGAAAAGTAGAACACATGCGGTCACTGGCCACTTTATACTAACACCTACCTTGTAATTCCATGATGCTGCGGTACAGTTTGGGGCTATAGACTACTTGTTGATGCATCTGTGTTAGCTAATTGTGGCTGTAATTCCTGTTCCTGGAATACCTTCTCCTCTGAACGTTGCAGTTTCACCTGCCCTAACATTTCCAGTTCACCTCAGCAAAAGCTTGTTAATTACCACAGCATACCGTACCATAGCATACCAAAGTAACGGCCTAGCAAAGTCTTAGAAAACACCTGGGAAAACATAGCAACGCCTTAGCAACCACCTGGAATACCACAGCAGTGGCCTAGCAACACCTTAGCAACCACCTAGGATTTCACAGAAACAGCTTTGTTAAACCAACTGAAAGATCATTCACAAACTTTCATCTTCTGGTAAGTTCTATAGGTGTATAATTGGCAACATTTTATTGCCAATGAGTTTGCATCACATATCTAGTACCTCATGATTTTCAATATTCATGATATTAATTGCAAAGCTCTTCCAAAGCTCTTCCAGAGCTCTTCCAAGTACAGAGAACACAGCACACTGTAATGCACAATTACTGTTTATTAGCTGAATTTAACACACTGGGGAAAAAGAAAAATACATTTTATTGCACATTTTCTATTTTACTTATTTCCAACTTACCTGCGACCCAGGAGGGCAGAGCAGCTTAGATAATGTGTGTGCATGTAATTTGGAGAACTATTTTTGCCAACTGGGTTTGCACACTGTGGAATTAGACCTCTGCATTTAACCCATCCGTGTAGTGAAACACCCACATCCATGCACACTAGTGAACGCACACACTAGAGGGCAGTGAGCACACTTGCCCAGAGCAGTGGGAAGCCCTATCCACAGCACTCGCGGAGCAAATGGGGGTTAGATGCCCTGGTCAAGGGCACTTCAGTCATGGACTGTCAGCCGAGGGGATCAAACCGGCGGTCCTTCTGGTCACAGGGCTGGTTCCCTAACCGCCAGCCCACGACTGCCCCACAAACAACCTGCTTGCTCGCCCGAACAGGGCCCTCAGATTACAAACCTGAAGCTCTACTGACTGAGCTATCCGGGCTTTGTTTCCAAATATATGAAATAAATAAATAGATACTGTGCTCCAAAATTTGAATGCAGAATTTTATAAGTTTGTTCCCTGTAAATGATGGGATAACGTTACTTTTTCATCAAGAAAGCATGCCATTCACCAGGGGTGTTCAAACTTTTGCATACAACTGTATAAAAGATATAAGGTATAATGTCTTCATAAAGTGAACAGTAAACGGAAATTTAAGAGAGGGGTTTCTAATAAAGTGGCCAATGAGTACAAGCATGGGGAGGGTTTTTATTAAAGTGACCAGTGAGGGAAGTACAAGAGAGGCGTTTCTAATAAAGTGGCCAATGAGTACAAACATGGGGAGGGCTTTTATTAAAGTGACCAGTGAGGGAAGCACAAGAGAGGCGTTTCTAATAAAGTGGCCAATGAGTACAAACATGGGGAGGGTTTTTATTAAAGTGACCAGTGAGGGAAGCACAAGAGAGGCGTTTCTAATAAAGTGGCCAATGAGTACAAACATGGGGAGGGCTTTTATTAAAGTGACCAGTGAGGGAAGCACAAGAGAGGCGTTTCTAATAAAGTGCACAACGAGTTTTCTGAAAGTCCAGTGTCTGGAATCCAATCCAGGCTACCACCACAAGTTGTAGAGCTGTCTGAGTCAATGAGCAAATGACTTCAGTCAATTTTAGACATTACAGCACTTGCAGGCTGCTTTCTGTATATCTGAGGATTTGGTATTTGACACAGTATGTCAGTCAGGCACATGCCTGATGTACTTCGCGTCCACAGCTTCCTACCAAATTGCTCCACTCATTAGCCCAGTGATGTACAGAGATGTCAAAACAAGTACAGAAAACTGCATTAAAAGAAACAGTTACATTAATAGTTTAAGACCACATGCTTCCATGCTTTCATTCTTGATCTGGAAAGCAAATAAGCATGTTTGTAATGATCAAACTTAGCTTCAAGTAAGTGTGATTTTCCAACACACTGGATCAAGAGAAAGTGCGTAACTGCACTGATGGATAATTTAATTAAGTAGTGTATGGACATATTAAGAGCTCGGAGGCAGGCCTTTAATTAAATGCTGCGCAGTGGAATATGAGAGCAGTCTATACTTGAATTATTAAAACCTCATGACTATAATGTAAAATGCTGTGTCCTTTGCGTGTTCTTAAACTCGCTTAGCCGAACAGCTTTCAAACTCTTTTTAGGGAAACCAAAAGCGCTACTGTTGGCATGGCAGCAAAGTAATATTGACCTTTCCCTCTGACGATGGCGTCCCTTTGTCGGGAAGTGAAGGCAAAAACAACTAATTATGCCTCTTTTTTTCACATCACTACACTTTCTGACGTGCCACTCGCTCCCCCATTAGATGAAACAAACAAGACGTCAGGCCTGAAGACTAGTTCAGTGGCGCGTGCTGTGACAGGTGAAACCAATTCGCCCACTGCCGCCACGTTTCTTGTGCTCCGGCTGCTTCGGTAAGGTCAGCAGCCCTGCAGTGCATGCTGGGAAGCGGTGCAGGCTGTGAGTGTCAGCAGTAATCACGGAGTATACTCTGAGGGGTCTTTCACCCATCAGGCTAGTCTAATGAGAAGAGAAGGCCGAAGGGAGGCTGGAAATGGGTAATCTAGTGAATGGCCTTCCTAAGGGTCCCAATGTATGGGCGAAGCTTTAGTCACCACACTCATCTCTCCCTCCTGACCATGAGCTGAGTAACAACATCGGTATGAAATACAACTTCCTCAATCATGTGTGTGGGTCTGGGAAGGTGGGTTTGCTGTTTGTGTGTAGAGATGTTCACAAGAAGGTCTGAGTTGACACCAGAATCAAGTCTTTAGGAGAGAATGACAGTTTAGTCTTGTCTTTTGTTATAGAAAACTTCAAGACTACATGCTACATACAGCAAATTCAGCATTTAAAATAAAGCAGGCGCAATATAAGTGCTAAGCTTTGAAGGAACGTAATCTGTAACTTTCTAAAACTTCAGCTTTATCAGCTGATGACTTCAACTAGTCTAGCTGTTACACTAGCTAGTATACTTGCTGTCCAAACCAACATGCTACCCAATCAAAGTGTAGTCTGTCCATCAGAATGAAGCTTTTTCTATAATAACAATCTCATTATTTGAAGCTGTATTAAATCTGACACCACTGTTACAGTAATAGGTGAGAGACAAGTACATGTCAGGATGTTTATAACTGAAGAGACGTGTAAAGCATTTATGACTGGCATCCACCAGATAAACTAATCCAATCCAAAAGGGTCCATGTTTGTCCATGTAGCATTTAGACTTCTGGCCAGCCAAGCTGGTGTCAGTTGGCACTGAAAATAAAAACCAGTTTTAGGCAAGTGGAAGTGTATTAAACACTTCTGAGTTCTTCAGCTGCAATCTGGATATAATCTAGTGGTGTATACCGATCAATAACTCATATCAACAGCCAGGGAAAAGTGCTAAAAAAGGGTCTTGCACCTCCATCTACCTTCTTTTTGCTATGGCTGTTGACTTTAGTTTAGTGATGAGTTGCAAGAATTTTTTTGCCACAAAAAACGACATAAATCACTAAACTCTGAGATACCCAATCTTTTCATAATGTGTTAGGATTTTAAAAGTTGTGCAGTGTATCCAAAGCTTTAGCTGGAGGCTAGAAATTGAAGTCCCCTTGCTGTTTGTGTGGCTAGCTGTGTGGTGGGGCGTGTTTTGCCTGAGCATATGGGATTTATCTGTGTCTTTCACACTGTGCGTGAGTGTGTTTTTTTCTGATCTCTGTTCACTGATCATTTGTGTGGAAGTGTATGCATGCCCCCCCATGGTAGATTGTATCAGTACGAGTGTGGTAGCCGGGTCTGCTCGGATACGCAGCGACGCCTCTTCCATTCCCCCTTTGATTCGCTCAGCTGGATCCCAGTGGCTACTCTCAGCAAGCTCCAAAATTACACACTAATCTCACTCCCACACTCACTCTACAAAGATCTGATCACTCGCTGCTCAATTATGCACTAGTACCTCAAAACACTCCATGCCTCTCCACAACTGCACAGAGGAAAGACAAGTAACGATGATGAAACTGAAGTTAAAGTCCAGGGAAAGAAATTCAAGGCAAAATGAGACAACAGAGCACGGAACTCAAAAAGATCTCGTACAACTAAAGCAGACAAGAAACACAAACAGGAGCATCCATACAAACAAAACGCACAAGCTTACAAGTTTATTAGGTAAGAATATCCTGTACTTGCACTCATTTGCCATTTTGCCAGGTACACCCACCACACGCAGTCTCAAAAATAAAGGTGCCAGAATGGACTCTTTGGAGCTATGTCATAGAAGAACCACCTTTGGTTCCCCAAAGAACCTTTCAATGGATGATTCTTAAACTTTTTAAAGATTAAAGAACCTCCACATAATGGAAAATGTCTACACCAAATACCCCTATACATTTACCATGAAGAACCTCCACATGCATGGAAAGGTTCTACGCCACTTATATATATATATATATATATATACACACACCCTACCAATGTCTGTCAATGGAAAAGGACAACAAAGGACCATATTTAGTATAAGGAACTCAGAACTCTAGGAACGCTGCGATTTCTTCAAACTCTGTCAAGTAGATAAACTATGTGTATTTGTCCATTTAAGTATCCAGATACAAAGTCCAGTTAGCAGATTCAGCTACTTTTACATGCACCCGTTGCTGTTACAGGTGCTGAAATGCAGTCATATAGTGGCAGTGAATGAGATGCTCTTGATCAGTTGAATCATCACATGCAAAACTAAACTCTGCTAGAGTGTTACAAACTCCTCAACACTGGATTGTGGAACAGTGGAACTGTAGTTCTTTGGAGTGATGAAGCACCATTTAACTGCTTTGGGATGAGCTAAAATTATGTTTAGAGTCAGAGGTAAATGGCCAACAATGGAACCTGACCCCACTAATGCTTTTTACAGGTAAATGGAAAAAAAGAATCAACGCAATACAGAATGGCAATATGTTGGGCGAAAAAAGTAGTAGTGTGTTTATGTATTTAGCCCATAGTCTCATAAAATACTGAAATCCACTGATTAGTCTATGAAGTCTTCTTTTCTTTCAAGGTCTTGGTCCTGTGGCAAGACTCCTAATGCTACATTTGCTCTGGTTAGGGGCATTTGCTAAATATGTAAATGCAGGAGGAAGTCTTTATCGATGATACTACTTCATAGTTCTGTTTACTTCAGAATTATGTTTTGCATCAGTAAAAAATATTAAAGTCAGTGTAAACAAAATTTTCTTTTGAAGTAAAAATGATTAATTATAATACATTGTGATGTGTCATACAGCAATACTGAGCATAAAACAAATCCTTAAAAATTGAATCACATCATTACTCAAACATGCCGTTATTTGGTTGATTATTGGACCTAAAGTTAATATAGTATGAAATCCAATGTTTCTTTCCTTTTTAACATGCATAGCTTTGATTAGCTCCAACAACGTATTGTAGCTCAGTAGTGCATAACTTTAAACTGGAAATCCAATGTTTCTTTGAAAGCATAAAGCAGCAGTGACATGTTTTGAAAGGGTTTTTGCCTACAATGTATCATTAGGGTGGATGGGAGTTTTGCAAGTGCTTAGAAAACTTGTTTAATTTCACAACAGTCTCTAAGAATGAATGCATTTGTGGGCCGTGCATGAAGAGGTCAGTTCTCTTGAGTATGGAAGAAATAGGAGCAGGTCTGTGGGCATACAGCATACCAAGCTTCAAGGTCAACGGTTGCAACAGGGTATTGCTGCTGCTCCCGCCATGTCCCTTCATATGTCCTGCTTTGTTTCACTGAAGGGTCATCTGGGACTGTACTACCTATGTGGCTCCCCACTCCTTTTCTTCCACCGTCCAGACGGCAGCCCAAACAAGGGGAGAACAGGCCTCCGAGTCAGGGCGGCTGTGTTAGTGTGTCTGGCCCGTGGCTGAACAGATTAAAGCTAATAGCAGGCAGAGGAAATGCTCGCTGTGAATCCCTGGCACCGAGGTCTCTGTGTGTCAGCGATAAGGCAAAAAGGCCGGGAGGAAAAAAAGAAAGAAAAAAAAAAATCAGCATGTTCGGTCACATTTTTTCCCTCTAAGTGTCAGGACTAAAAAAAGGCTTCTTCAAAGCCATTAGGAAGGTCCCTCCTCAGCGCAAATCCAGAGCGAGGGATGACGAAGTGGGAAAAAAAGGAGAAAAATCTACAACGTCAGAGCGTTGTGCTTTTCAGATTTCAAACGCTGGCGGAGAAGAGGAGGAACGAGGGGAGAGAAGTGTGAAGAGAGGGATGAAAGCAACGAGGGAGAGGGGTGCTGGAGAGCGGAGATGAAAGCGCTGATAGAAACCTGTGGCTCTGGTACTCACTGCGATTCTGTGTTGGGTGTATGTGAGTGCATGAGAGAGTGTGAGAGAGGTAGGAGTGGGCAATATGATGACATGCTATTATCACCATGATAAATTACATAAAAGGGAAAAAAAAACGCAGGCACGCTGCAGTCTTTTTTTCTTGAAGGTTCACACTGCGGCTGTTTCTGGCTGTGCGTCTACCTGTTGCTTAGCAACAGTAGTGTCATAACTGTCAATCAGCTGTGCAAGCTATTGTTTTGATATGTACCAATATAAAAGCGAATATGACATTCTGTCAAGATTCAAATTCTCTCGTATTGTGGAGACTGTGATAAGCCCCAAAACAGTGAACCACAAACAGCACTCCTCATGAGACAAACTCAACATAAGCATGACAGCATGACAGCAGTTTAGAAAGCCACGTATGTGTTTTGTAAGCACGTAGATCTTTGTGTAAATCTATCATGCATTTATTACCATGAATTTGACTTTTTTTTAATGTTACACCCCCAGCCACCCCAAACAGAAGTAATTGTCTGTGTGTTTCTTTGCCATGCTGAACCAATCCTGTCAGGTCTGATGCTATCACAACATATTCTCTGATCGGGTGCCCTTCCTTGCCTGCCCCCTGGACCAGTTCATCCACCAGGGAGCCACCTGCATGTCTATTCACTGTCATTGTAGATCTATTTCAGTAACAGTGACTGTAACAAAAACACTGTAGCACTGTTCGCAGTCAGTAAGAGTGACTGGTTTTCATACATGTTTTACTCTGATAGACCTCTAACAATAGTCAGTGACAGTAACACTCACTAGTTAGTAACAGTGACTAGATCTCATGCATCTTATTGAGGTACTGTTCTGCTACTAAAGGAAAAAGGTTACCAAAGGTTCCCTTTTTGTGTTTTGTATCTTGGCTTCTCTCCGAGATTCTTTCTCTTGCTCTTAGGGAGTTTTTGGCTTGTTCATTTGGGGCTTGGGCCCAGATTTTATCTAAGCTGCTTTGTGACAATGCCCATTGCAAAAAACGTTATGTAACCAATCTGGAACTGAATTCAGCTGAAGTGAAGGATAGTGAATATACTGCACCCCACTTATGGCCCTGGCCGCTCTGTGTTTTTTCGATGTCCCTTTAATTAAGTTCTGGCACTGAGACTGGAGCACATGTGTGTATTCCTGGCTGTCTGTGTGTCACAACAAGAGAACATGTCTTATGCGCCAGCGGCCCAGAGACATGTCATTTCACCACTGTGACCTTTCCTTCCTTAAATCCTCCATTTGTCCCTTTCCACTGACCCTTCACTTTAATTACCCTCCTGCCTCCTGTCCACCTCTCTCTCTCTCTCTCTCTCTCTCTCTCTCTATACGTACTATGTGGACTGTGTTCCTGTCAACATCATCACTAATTAAAGAGTCATGAAGCAGTCATCTCTGAAAACTCAGCCATCCTAAACATATTAAAACACTTCCGCGACTCTGACTGGTAACACTGCCATAGGTTAATAAATACGACCTTGAGCTGTCAAATCTTTCATTTAGCATGAACCACAGCCTCATTTCAGACTCAGTTAATCAAATACACCACCACTTAAAAGTATTGGTACTCTTACTTTATAGGTATTCTCACTATTTTCTACATTTGAGAATAGTAACTGAAGAAAAATGGTGCATATTAAATAATACAGTGCCCAAAAAAGCATAACTAATCAAAACTACCCTTCCAAGTTGCTTCGCATAGTCTTGGCATTCTCTTAATCAGCTTCATTAAGAGAGTCATTTACTCAACTCCTAAAATAATAGTGGTTCAAAATGTTCACATAATGCAGATGCTACTATTTTTTTTAATAACAATGGAAAATCAGAACTTGAAAATACCAGATTGACACTGTGTGAAGAAAGAACCACCGGAATTGGTCTAAAATTACTTGAAATATATGGCTTTGTTACAACAGCGATATCACGAGCGCTTGTTGGCAGTTGAAAAAATACTTAAAAAAGCATTTTACACTGAAATATTTCCACAGAATATGATAGCATTTCTACCGATGTCAATCTGCACTGGATTAATATAACCTGGGGTTATTTCTACAGCTCATTTTCCAGAAAGCGAAAGGTGCTGTAATCTTTACTGAAGTGGGAACACACAGTTGGTAATAAAGTCTCACATGGCATATTTAGATAGGACTAAATTCACTGAGAAACAGCAGTCAAAATAACATCACCCAAACCTAGCCATGTAAAACTAATCCTGTCCAAATAGGGCTGTGGTCTGCTATAACTGAGATTCAGTGCTGTCCTTTAACTAACAGTGTCAGAGATTATATGCCATGCAGTCTTACTTTTACTTTTGTCTTTGTATTTGTTTTGGATCATATAGAACGGGGAACCCAGACACACCTGTTATTAACTTTCGTTTCATGTCATTCAGATGAAACTAGGTTGGTATATCCTTGTTATTCACGGACAATGGACAATAGCTTTTGCCTGATTGGTCAACGGTGCTTGGCTGATGTGTTTTGTTTGCACAAAGTTGAAGTCAGCTCAACTTTTCTCACCATGCCACTAGTGATGTTCGTGCCAGTCAGAGTAGAGTTCTACCATCTCTCGCTCATTTTTCTGCTTCTCCCCTTTGAAAATGAATGTGGGCAAAACTTTGGATGATGAATGTGTGTGCAGTGGACACACCGTCAGATTGGTTTGATGTTAAATGGGGCATTGCAGAGAAACATACTGATTTGGATTTCTTTACAGTGGTGCTGATGGGGTCACAATATAGCCATTTTATTTACCAGTCGAAATGACCAGTGAATCTACATCTGCCTGCATGATCGTGAAGCAGTGGCAAATCATTAAAAAAATACATTTTCTTTGGGGACTATTTTGCCTCACAATTTGCCTCACAATGCCCTACACGGCACAAATGAATTCTGAAAATGTTTTAGGCAAAAATTTGATCTAAAACTATCGTAAAACAATGTCTCAGACATTAGACCTTGTGTTCATAACCATTTTATGTAAAAATATTTGTGAGCAAGCTTTTATCTTAGATTATCTGATTCCTATCACCACCACTGGGATTCTCAAGGTTTCTCAAAATTGGTGCATTTGACATAAAACCACTATGAATGACTGTCATACATCTTCACAATTCTTTTTTAATTTCATGTAGCATGCTCCTATGTTGGTATTTACCTCCAAACCCTGAAATGTTTTGGGATTCACGTCCTGTGTGACTTCAATCAGTGTAAAAGATTTCTATGGCACATTCAGTAATTACGACCTGTAAGTAGACAACGGCTCTGAATGACCTCTGTGTTTCTGCTACTCTCACATGACTGTGACTGTACTTTTATTAACTGCCATAATAGGAGAATTTAGCCGCCAGCAAGCATATACATAAATAAGTCTAAATAAATGCATTAGCATTTGGACTCATTTGGATCACAGCCACCTATATTAGTGGAGTAACTTATGGATTCACAAACAGTAACTGTGGACATTCTGATCAATATCCAATGGATATGCAACTGATGGGTCTAACAGCTTTCAATACCACTACTTTATTACATGTGCTAACATACAGCCTATGTAAAAGGACAGAGATAACTGGGTTTTTTTCCATTTTCATTTCAAATTGGTTTAGGATTAATTGATTGATTCCATTTCCAAGCTCTAATCAGGAGCGTCCGTATATTTTGACTGCATATCCAGTGTTTCTCTTCTTTAGAACCACACTTAAGTATGAGCGGCACGGTGGCGTGGTGGGTAGCGCTGTCGCCTCACAGCAAGGAGGGTCTGGGTTCGATTCCCCAGCCGGGCGACCGGGGTCCTCTCTGTGTGGAGTCTGCATGTTCTCCCCGTGTCTGCGTGGGTTTCCTCCGGGTTCTCCGGTTTCCTCCCACAGTCCAAAGACATGCAGTCAGGCCATTTGTGTAAAATGATCAAATTGTAAGTCGCTCTGGATAAGAGCGTCAGCCAAAATGCCGGTAATAATAATAATAATAAATGCCGGTAATATGAAAAGGCCACTGATGGTAAACACAAGTACTGTAAAATGAACCCGTCTGGCACAGGAGAAACCTTTTACTCTTTGCTTTTATTTATCATTGTCTGAAGACTGATGGAAAATAGCAGATGTGAGGACCGCAGGACAGCACTGCACTGAGAAATGCGTCTAATCTCACACATCTCATAACACCAAAAACCACTGTTAAAAATGAGCAAAAACAGCCCTGCTCATTAAGCTGACTGATGTTTGAGCTGTAGAATGAGTGATTTGTTTCCGCACTGAGAGAGAGTGAGTCAGAGAGAGCGCTACTGGTCTGAATGCACTAATAATTTCAACATGTGCTAATGGCTCTGATAAATCTGCCACCATGAGTTTCCCCCCAGAAGCCTGTTTGACCTTTAAACTGAAGACTGAACACATTCACTTGACTCAAACAGTCTTTTCTTTGTTAATTAAAGTGGCCCATTCAGTAAGATTAAGGCATTTGGGGTCCAGGCATTAATTACATGTTTTACCCATTTTATTTAACAACTGCAAAGCCAATGAAAAAAGGGATTTTTCGCAAGATCCTCTGTGTCTAAAAGGTTTGTTTGCATGGCATGAAAAGGCTCTGCAAGCTAAAGAGTAAGAGCATCCCTTTAGCTTTAGGAGTGATTTTTTTTAAAACTACATCTCTGTCGGCTGCATTTGCAGCACATAATTATCGTGGACAAAACAGTAGAAAATACTTCGAAAAGAATAGAAACACTGTTGACTCGAAACAGACTTTCAATAGAAGCCAGGGAGCAGGTTGAAGCTATGAACGAATGGGCTTTGAGTACAGCAAATTACCGTGAGCGTTGTAACCAAAGGCATCATACAAATGCATAAAAAAATAAAATACTGGAGTATTCAGATTAACAGACGGATGGTACTTGCTTGACTTCGTACAAGCCACAAGTGGTTAAGCCCTTAAGACTGAATGTGTCACTGTAGATACCTTGATGGCAATTTGTGTCTGAACTTAAATATCGTTACAACTGAGATTTCAACAAACTTCAAATTCCATATTAAATTACAGTTGTACAGCTTTCTGACGAAAGCCACTTGTGGTATATCCTTCTGAAACCCCAGCTCTGACCTACACTACAACCGCAGTCATATCTATTGCCCACCTATTGGATTACAGTGTACACAGAGCAATGTTCAGTGGCCAATTTTCGACATATTTTTTTCTTGTTGTTATTTCCCTTGCTTGGTAGCCAATCAGAAGACGAAATACACCATCCAGCAAATACAGTGAAACCATATATATATATATATATATATATATATATCAACACAAATTAAAGCCGCCTACTGACAGCGCTGAGAACAATGGTCACAGAACTGTAAATACTGCTGCTGTCAGAACAAAATCTCCATAGGTAACATTACAGGAGAAAAGGTGTTTCTGGCTTCTGGCTCTTAATGAACATTAATGGAGAAATGATTTTCTCCAAGCAATTTGGGACTAATTTAATTCACCTGTTCATCATGAAAATTTAAGACAATGTAAGTGGCGGCTGATGTCAAGAAATTGCAAGGTTTGTATCGACAACAACAATACAGACAAGAAACTACCAGTGACTTCTGTAAGTTGTTAAAGTGGGAGATTGTTTGGTAATGACAGAACGGCCTCTAAGCCAATCACAAGCATCTCTAAACTCCTCAGAACAAGCTTGCAATAAAAATGTCGACAGACAAGCAAGTCTACTGGTTTTTATCAACTCAAAATATTACATTGACAAAAGAATTAATCAATCAAAGTATTTATTTAGGCTGAATAAAGTGTATTCATTTACTTGTTACCGCATGAACTATTTTTTTGTTTGCTTTAAATGGGCCTTCAGGTCCATTAGTGTTTATTTTGCCCAGTAAAATGTGCTCCTTTGAGGTATTTTCTGCCATTGCCTTTTACCGTAAACACTAAAATGTGTGCTAATGACTCTTTTTGCTGAAATACTGAACTTGTACTGAAACAGAGCATATAGGTTACAAGATAACAGCTCTTTATCAACCAAGTTACAGTCCCAAATGTAAAGATACAGCCAGTCCCTTTTAAGCTTAGCTTCTAAATGATCAACAGAGCTGAAGGCAAAAAAAGCCCCCTGTTCCAGGAAGGACAGCTGAAACATGTACTCCAAAACATTTATGTGACATTTGAAGTCTGTCAGAGGAGGACCCGCCGCAGACAAGGAAGATAATTGTTTGTTTAAAAGACAGAGTTATTGAAATGTCAAGAGAAGGCATGGAGGAGAGACAGGGGTCTGGGTGAGTCACTGCAAACGAAAGTGAGTCATCAAAAAAAAAAAAAAAAAAAAAAGAGCAAGAGAAGAGAGAAAGACACTCAACCTACAACATTCGACCCACGTACATCTCTCCCCAAAGTCATATCAGGGAGTGGGGCTTATTTGGTCGACCAGTGCACCATGTATAAAAAAATAGCAGAATAAAAAATATATATTAAATAGAAACACAAATCATGAATGCATTTTTTTTCTACTTCTTTTTTATGAGCCGACAAGGTGGGGATGCAGCACCTTGCTCATCCAACATTGACGCTTTCCATCTGAACTGCTTCAGAGCACTTAGAACCTCAAAATCAATTTCTCTCCCAACAGGACTTCGGGTGAAATGATCAGGGAGTTTGGGAAATGGCCAAAGGATTGCAGCAAAATTTAAAGTGTGCTATAAGTGCGCTTGGGCATTCTGTGGGTTGCGTGTGTGTGTGTGTGTGTGTGTGCGTCCTTATGGCTTGTCTGGTGTGCGCGCTTTAGCTGATCTTGTCTTATCAGATTAAATTGACTGCAATCAGCCCCATTTACCCATTACTCAAAGACCGAACAAATTGCTCTATTGTTTTTATTGAAACTTGGGGATGCATTAATGAACTGCATTTTGCCAAAGTGACTGCATTTTAAAAAGGCAAAGATTGCGAAATTGAAGACGGATAGCACAGAATGTAAGAGAGCAATTAGCATGTATCATTATCGTCATTAGTGGATGGAGATAGACAATTTACTGATTCTGAGATAAGATGTCCACGTTTGTTTTCCGAAATTACACCTCCCACAGATCAGCATCTCAAAATATTTTTCAAAATGAATTGGTTTCAACAATAAGGCCATGTTGCTCCAACCTATAGCCTTGTTAGCTTTTTCCTTTCAATGCTTCTCACAGTTTAAACCATTGCATCAAACTCTTCTCTTTTCTCTCCCTCTTTCTGATATCTCTAGCTTTCAGTTTTGACTTTGCTGAAATCTGAAGAGTGCTAAACTAACTCAACTCCAGCTCAAACTTCAGCTCTCAATTTGAACTCCAGTTCAAACTTGTCTCTCAATCTCCATCTCTCCTTCTCCCATCACAAATTTTCCTTTCACTCCACAAAATCCACACATATGAAGCTTTTTTCTGCCCCCTTTCATGCCTACTACCCAGCTCTTCTTCACTGTCTTTCTTGGGTAATTCTTTTTTCAGTAATCTCCCAGAACAGTGGCATGCAAGTACATGCATATCGACATATTACTTCATTTTAAGGTTTTTTTCAGATTTTATATGAAAACTCATTTTTGAACCCAAAACTTTCTGTTTGATGCTGTGGAGAAACCACAGGCTGAAGCTTTAGCATAGCTAGAAAACTACTGAACCACTTAACTCAAGCCTTAGAGTAAACATAAGCATACAGTTGATACTTAAAATAGATTAATATAGCTGTGTGCAAAGTAAAAGCAATGTGCCATTAGGCCAGCCATTATAGAGCTTTTTTTTTGCACCACACAGTGTAAGAAACATAAACAAAAGGGGCTAATCACCTACAAACTAAAAATATGTCATTAATTGCAACTGCATTTAATGTTGAGGTAAATAAAGTCCATATGCTGACTTCACTCTATTAGACTCAATGCAAATGTGAGGCATAATTAACCCCTTTTCATAGCAGCTATCAAATGCAATTTGTGCCTCTTTTGAAGGAGGAACTATGCATTTCTTTCTTCAATGATGCTGATTTAGATGGAAATGTATTTTATTCACAGCATAAGTGGACTGGATTTTTGTCTTTGCAGGTGAGCAAGTAAGACAACATTTACAAAAGTGTTTTAATTTTTTACGAATGCTATTTTTTGGCTGTTGCACAGAATTTTTGGGTATGAAGAAAGCTGCAGGTTTTATTGTCTGTGTGATCTTCACACGACCATCTTTGTGGAGAGGTGTGGATTATACCCTGCCTCTTTCACATCTCATTGCTCACTAGCAGCTCAACAAAGAATCTGAATTTCAGTCAGAGAGCCAACAGTATCCTAGTTAAGATACTGGGGAAATATTTTATAAAATATTAATTTAAAAATATCAACGTCAATTTCAGGCTGTGGAATGGCCACTAGAGTGCCTGCAAAACGATGTTCATAGCAATTTAGGCTCACGACTGGCCCCTCCCAGTCATCCATGTGCTTTTGTTTTGGTTTTAGTCCTGTCATGTGCTTTTGTTTTGTTTCTTCCCGGTCCTACCCCCTTGTTTTCAGTCCCTGCCCCTGATTCCAACCACCTGTGATTTCCACCTGTGTCCTGTTATCCCTTGTTATCCCTGTTCTATTTAAGCCCTGTATTTTTCCTAGTCCCTGGCTGGTCTTTGTATTGTATTCCCGTGCTGTTTGAATTGTGTGCTGTTTGTTCTTCTAGCCTCTGTTGTAATTTTAGTTCTCTGTTGTGTGTCTAACCCTGTGTGCATTTGCATTATGTCTGTCCCTCCTTTTCTCCGTGTTGGCTCCCTGACCCTGGACCGTCTTGACCGTGAGTATGGATTTGCCCCGAATAAATCTCGCTTATCTCCGCATTTGCGTCTGCCTACTCATCGCTCCCAAACGTTACACATAAAATGCTCAATGTTCCATACAAAATACAATAGATAAACTACTGCACTGCAGACAATTAAAGACATTATTAATTAATAGTACAAAGCTGTCCACCAAAGTCAATGTAAAATTACTGTACCATCATAAAACAAGCGCTCATCTACCTCTCCACCCACACACAAAGCAACAGATCAGTCGAGGTGGTCCACTCACCTTGCTGCACGAAGGAGCCGTAAACAAACCACATGGAGTTGTAGAGTGTGGTGGAGGAGACAGAGCCCATGGGCAATCTGGGTGGGTTGAGCCAGTTCAGCAGGTACACCAGCGTGCCCACCAACAGCACAGTGCCTGCAATGCAGGCCCACAGCGAGAGGTCAAAGGGGGCCAGGCAGGCGAACATGTCCATGGTACGCTCAGCCTTCTTCAGCAGCACGCCCACCGAGTAGTCCATATAGCGGGTGGTGAAGTCGACCACGCTCTCGCGCTCAGGGGTGATGGTCAGCGCCGAAAGGCCAACATCCGCTCTCTGCAGGAGCACAAAAACAACCGCATTCAGGTTTACACAGGCAGCAGGGAAATGCAGCGATATTATTACATTCATAGAGACATTTCCACACATGTACCCATGAATTTACACTCAGACTCATGTACGTACACTGCTCTTTAGTTTAGAGATAAATTGCCTTCTGAAATGAGATTTTCTTCGTTTCTTTCTAAATTACATAGGAAAAAAATACCAGCATGGGTTTTGTTAACGTTAAACAGCTGATTTGCCAATACTTTGGGTATACTTTACAACAATCAGCATCATGTTCGTCTTCCTTGATATGGAAAGTAAATTTGAGCAAAACAATGATTTCATAGTTTTATTTTTAAAACTACTGATAAAAGCACATATTGAAAATAAAGTGGAGATCACAGTGAACAAAGTTTTAGAATCTTAAAATATTTAAAACAAAGCGAATTTGTGACAATTTAAAATGAAAGTTAACAAAGGTGACATATTAATAACACATTAACTCAATGAAGGATTAACCTCACAATTGCTTCTACAATGTTAAGGATTTTCTATAGACCCTCTAAGCCATCTACAGTTTGTTAACAGCATGCCAAGCAAGATCAGGGTCAAAAGAAGGTCAAAGAGTTTCAATACTATTAACGATGCTGAACTGAACGTTTCACTGGTAGTCCAACATAAGAATTTGGCGATGACCCCTTATTCTCATTTAAATCTGCTGCCAGAACTGTTACAGCGTGTGCATGTAGGCTGTAGTGAAATATATCAGTGTGTGGAATCAGAGATCACAAATACAGGACACATTAAATACAAATGCACACATTTTTACTATACCATGTTCTTCACATATCAAATAAATGCAACAGCAGCACTGAGAGATCATATGATTAATGATTAGACAAAAAGATTCAACGGCAGAATCAGTCAAGTTCATGGACAGAATAATGGTTTTAATAACATTAGCATTAATAAAGCATTTAATTCATGTGTGTGGACAGCTTCAAATGCATCTCATGCAATCAGGTTTTAGAACCGTTAATTATCAATTTTGTAAATATATATCTCTGTAATGCTGTGAAAAGCTGAGACTAGGCCTGAGTAACACTCACTTCCACGCATTCAGAAAAAAGCTAGTTCAGCTAAGACGCAGTCAAAGGAGCTCTTTAGAAACTCAGACTAGACTGCAGAAGAACACGGTCGCTGACACTGTGTCACTGCAAGGCATTAAAAGTGTAATCAGGGTAAATTGCATCCCCTTCCCATCCCTGTGATGTTTGCTTTTTCCTTTATGATTACAATCATTCATATTTCCATGATGTCAAATCAGGAGATGTGTCAAGGCGCGGCACTCCTTATTTCCCGCCACCACAATAAATAACAGAATATCAGATTGAAAAGCAAGCAAACAAACAAACATGAGGAGAGGAAAAAAGCACGGCCTATACTTTAGCTAGAGGCTGTATTGTCAGCTGCTGAATGGAAATTGTTTCTCGAGCTCTCGGGTGCATAACAGCGTCCTCTTTTTTTTTTTTCCCTAGTCCTGGAACTTTCTCCGTTACCAGGCACGCAGACGGGGAGGGGAGTGGAAGGAAAAGGAGTGCACCTATAGGGCCTGGTGAGAGCCCCTGTCAAGAAGCATTAGAGGCCAGCGTGCGTGCAAGTGTCCGTTTTCATTATCATTGGGCCAGTGTCGAGTCTCACCTGGCTGACTCCCATTAGCCTGCATTGCCACATTTAGAGAAGAGGAAAATCCAGAAGACCTCTTTGTTCAGTCCCATCCGCTCCCTGCGCCCCTACGCTAATGCCTAGTCATGGCACAAGTGCCACCGGCGCCATCAATTTCTCTAATATGGAATTAGCCCACTTTATTTCGAGAGAACGGAGCGATTCAGCATTGAGATTAGGTTTCTTTGTTATTTACATTAGCAGGAAAACCTGATTCTACTTTGTGAGAGTAACCTACCTTAGTATGATACAAATAGTAAGTCTAATGTAAAACAACTCATTTGGAAGCACTATTTTATGAAAAAGATCTACTTAGTAACTGTATAGTACTTGCTATAATTAATAACCCTAGAGTACATTCAGAAAATTACTAAAAACTACAGGATACTAATAAAATACAAGTATTATAGATTGCAACAAGACAGTACTACAGCTATTATACAACACCGTAGCAGTTATACGGACCCTTCTACCTATTTAGGTTAGACTGTGGTCATGCAACCTGTAATCCTGCAAAGCCATCATTTAAATATTCAAAGGGTTTTGTAAGCTGTCACGGTTCTACAGAGAACTACTATAGAACCTCTGAAGAACCTCTTGTATAAAGAGTGTGACATAGCCAAAACATGCAGGTGAAAGGTTTTGTGATCTTAGAAACTGTCAATTTAACGCATTTTCCATTTACACAATACTGAATGAACAACAGTCATATTTTAATAATTTCATTAATAACACTTATACAGCCTTGGCATTTTAAGGGGCTACAGAGTTGTATAGTGATAAAAGACACTGACATTAAAAGTGAGAGATGCTAATTAAACCGTAACTGAATTTTTTGTGTTTAACTTATTTTTTAAAAAGTCTTAAATTTAAGGGCACTAGCCATTACAGTTGCTCGCAGTACAATTGCCCATCCACGATCTTGCGTTCTGCCAAGTGACCCATACCACACCTGAGCACCCATTCTGAATTTACTTATTTTCTTGCTGGAGGACGAAACATACCGGACTTGGGTGTATGGGTGGAGTTATAAATGATGCAAGCAGTGATGGATCAAACGCAAATATCACAGAGCCATCACCACTGTCACTGGAGCCAGACCACCATAATTTGTAAGAAACTGCAGATTTTTTTATGTTCTTCTTCCCTTTTAAAACCAGCAAAGTCAGTCATGTAAGCAACTGCATTGAATTCGATTTTGACGGAAGTCGTTAACTGTAAAAACCGTAACACACGGAACATAATGCGAATAAACAATATGAAAGTGTGAACCATTCAGACACGATTAAGCTGTGTTCAGTGTGAAAGCAGCTAAAACCCCCTACCTGTCACTGTAACGTAGACCGGAGAGGCTTACTGCTTTAATAAAATAATATACAGTGTAATAAATACAACGTTCAATGCAAAAAAAAAATGATTCCATGAACAAAGGGCCCTTAAAAGCTTAGGACATTAATATCTTAGCACGTTTGGAGCTGAAGCATTTTCCCATGGCATCAAAGGTGTATGATAAACAACAAAACCCAAAATGTTTCCCAGGTAGAGTCTGAGATCTAAATGAGCTCTAATGTGAACAACTGGTCTAAGATCTCCTCAATGCTAAAAAGGACCCAAAAAAAAAGAGAACACTTTTAAACTTTGCCTCCACTGTGAATACAGGTCACTTGTAGTTGGTTCCCTTTGAGGTTCACGTTAACAGAACTCAGTTTGGTTCATTTTATTAGAACTATATGCAAAAACCCTTAGCACGGCTTTGATCTCGAGCACCTTAAAACTCTGGTATTGTGCCAATCCTACTTGTAAGTGCAGACACCTCTATTGCTGAATTTGAAATACAATGACAAGAAGACCATATTATTCAAACCACAGAATATACCCTTCTACTGTCTCGCATTAACGCACCTCATTTCACTGGCTTTCTGAGCACATCTGCTCTGAGATGTAGGCCACTGTTAGCGTTAAAGAAACTTTCACCGAATTGCTTCTGTCATAGCGTCAAGATACGCGGTATGCAGAACTAGAATACTGTACACTTTTTCTCCTGAGCTCAGCAAGCACATCTGTAGACATCTGCTCCACGCTGCAAAAACATAATGATTTTGTAAATTGGCTCAGACCTATCACTAACAAATTACTTTCTCTCTCAAGCTTGTGAAAAAAAAAACATAAAGTGGGGGCTTTTCTCATATAATGTAAGCAGTGCAGGCTGATGTTATTTTACCCCTCCACACACAATTAATTCACAGCTGACTAAACCTGCTAATTTCACGGTCTACTAGGGAAACAAAATGCTTAAATGGCCAGAAATGGTCATTTATGCGGCATATTAAAACTATACATGGACATGGCGCTTTTAGCATGCAGGCCCAGCATGAGGGAATACCAGTGTGTGTGTGTGTGTGTGTGTGTGTGTGTGTGTCTCAAGCAGCAGAGACAGTTTCGCTTAGCATATATTCCCTCATATGCTTCAGTCTGAGTAGTAACATCTCACTACTTCTCTGCTGATTCCAATTAGCTAGCTGTTTCAGCTGTATGTAAGGTATGTAGGTATGTAACAATTCACAAAAAAAGGCAGTGTTTTGTGTTGATACAACTTTTGATACAGCAAAAAATAAGACGTGACTGAAAATCTGCATTTTGTTAATGTTTGCATTTTCTATTGGAAACATTCTATAAGATAACATAACATTCTATAAGATATAAGATAACATTCTATAAGATAACATAACATTCTATAAGATATAAGATAACATTTTATAAGATAACATAACATTCTATAAGATATAAGATAACATTCTATAAGATAACATAACATTCTATAAGATATAAGATAACATTCTATAAGATATAAGATAACATTCTATAAGATAACATAACATTCTATAAGATATAAGATAACATTCTATAAGATAACATAACATTCTATAAGATATAAGATAACATTCTATAAGATATAAGATAACATTTTATAAGATAACATAACATTCTATAAGATATAAGATAACATTCTATAAGATAACATAACATTCTATAAGATATAAGATAACATTCTATAAGTGCATTCAACCTTATAAAACTACAACATGTTTTAACAACATATCAGCCTAATATCGAATTAATATTCACTTATAAGTGTGCTTTCCTCCCTGCTCTTGATTTTGAGGTATGCAGGAAGCAATATTTTCAGAGAAAGCAGTGCACGCCTTCTTTGTGGGCTTCTTTTCTATTAAACCTCATTCAATATGATCAGGTTTTAAATGAGTTTATTATTTGATACAGTCTGTTGAACATGTTGTTTGGTTCCTGTGTGTACTGAACTGAGGGGCTTGTATTAAACAGCACTATAGGATATGTTGTATTATTACAGGCCTACATGCTTGTATGTACCAGCTTGTCGTAAACAGGGTTGTCACTATTGCTTACATTAGTAACTGAGTAATCTACTGATAATACTGATCACTGAGCAGCGTTTTTAAAAGCATAAAAATGGACTTACAATAACGGATGCACAGCATTTCAGATTTCAGAATTCTTCCACTTTCCAGTTAAACTGGCCACTTTCCAGTTAAACTGGCCATTATTTATAACATTATATATTTTTAGCATCTTTCTTCCACACCTCCAAAGTTCAGTCTAAAGTTTTTCAACTTATTCCAAGTAATCCCAAACATTTTCAGTGAAGTTGAGGTCTGGACTCTGGGGAGGTCAGCAGCGTCTTTGTCTGATCAGCAAATTTTCTTCTTCTTTGTCTATTCCCTTTTCTCAGTAACAGCTTCTTGGCAGCTGCACGTCCTCACAGACTCACAGTGTTGAGTTGTCTTCTCACAATGGAAGGATTGAGTGCTGTTGATCTGATGGTGACAGGTTTGGTGGGATACTAGGTCTTGCATGGACGTTAGGAGCCTAATTTTCCCTATAACTTTTAAACATTTAAAAAAATACCAAGAGATCGTTTCATATCTGGCTGTTTTGACTGGAAGTTAAATAAATGAAAGGTGCTAGCTGACGCTTGTACAGGACTCCATATAACAGCACTAACAATATGCATCACCATAATGTGTCATGCGTCGTGTTTCACTGAACAGGTGGGTTTTAATAAAGTGTTTTTTACATCAAGTAATTACAATTATGTGATAAGTTGTTGCAGCCCTACATATAAGTCACACTCAAATCAACACAATTTTCTTTGAGGCCACTATCTATTCTCTCAAAAATGCTCTTTTCTTTACTGATAACAAACAACACACTCCATGAACAGAGCAAATCAAGCCCCAGTCTAAACAGGAATGCAATATTTCAATAAAAAAAAACATAAAAGGCTGATGTATAATGGAAGCACATATATATTTGAAATTTTCACAAAACAATGTGGCACCAGAGGTGCAGGGGAGTGGATTAGAACTCTTCGATTTTTCCACTGTTTGGTCTATCTCTGTGGAAATGATAAGCTGTGGTCCAGCTCATGAATCCGTTCCCCTGGCCATCCACTTGAGAGGCAGGCTCGCTGTGGGGGGAGCCGAGGGGATAGATGCATGTAGGGGTACTGTAAAGAGCTTTGGAATGGAAAGCAGCATGGGGTGCTGGGTAATGGCCCTGAAAATGCTTGACTGACCTCTGACTGCTGAAATTTTTTCCCCTTTTTGGTTTGCCAGGCTGTGAAAAAAGGCCCCAGCACTGGGTTCATTGTCTCTGAGCATTTTAGAGTATTTGCATTCAGTAAATCTGTGCAGGCCTTTATTGATGTACTGCAAATCGAACAAATATATAGTATTTGTCAATCCTGCTTTGGATATTTTGTTATTCACAACATATATAGTACAAAAATATTCATTCTAGCAGGTGAACGCATCATACATGTAGTCAATATGTTGAATATTTCTGAAGAGATTAATTAAAACTATTACAAACTATGTGAGAAAAACTATTTTTATTCTGTTTTCCAAACTATTATTCTAAAAGTATACAAATAAATATGTGCTTGACCAGGTGAAACTATCCAGCAGTGTATTAAGGCCATTTCACATAACAAAGTCAAATTTATTTAAAGTTTAATTTCTAGAAATTGGTTGAATAATCGTATAATATCTTACAATGATCTCATTATAAGAATTATTTGATATACTGTCTACTTTTGAGATGTTGTCACTCACCAATGAATCACTTTTTGGAGAGTACATTCATAAAAATAAAGATTCCTAAGAGGTTCTTGACTTTTGATAGTATATGAAAGTATAGAACCATAGGAAGGCTATTTGCACTATAATTTAAAGAACAGCTCTTTAAAGCACCATCCATTGAAAACGATAGCAGCCCTTTTTGTTTTCACTTCAAGATCTTTCTGCACTTTTATTTTTAAGGCTGAGTACATATAATCATTATATGCTCTTATTCTGTGAATTACCTGCAACATACTTTCTGCACAACTTACCCTAACCAACTTACAAAGTTGCACGCAACACATTCACAGTTTCCACTAGAGAGCCAAATTAGCAGCTCTTATTCTTTGATACAACACATTGTTCACACATGACTTCATTATGAAAAGTCATCTGCAAGATAAAATTTCCATATCTTCTGCATTGTGTCATTTTTTTCATATCTTTTATCCCATAGCTATATTTCTGTATTTTATTTTTTGATAAAATGAGCACTATCAACTTTTCAACCACCCAATAAACCATCTTTTGTTCCGTTTTCTTGTCCTCTAATCTGGTGACTAAAGCTACCCCAAGTCAAATCAAACCAAAATGTTTCCCAGGTGTAGTGTTGACATGATGAACAACATCTCACCTTAAAGACCAGCTCTCCAATAAGACCATTCCAAGTGCCATCAGCTTGCTGGCTGCCATATTTGTGATCAGGAGCCACATAGATCTCATACTTGAAGCCTAGGTAGTTAGCCAGAGCATCGAGGACATCGATAGAGAATCCTTGGTACTTCTTGGGCTTCCCCAGCACATTCTCTGACACCATGACAAACGGCTCCTCCTGCAGAGAACAATGGCAAAAACTTTTAGAACATAGTGCAATATTTCAGACAGACGTTGTACATGTTGTAGATGTAACAGCATTTCAGTCACAGAACATTAACTTGCATGACAGTCAACACAGCATGACAGTCAGGTTTATCAGAAGAGCACACATGTCGGAAAAGCTTTGCACATGCCAGTAACTAAATCAGAACAAAACTGTCCACCACTCTGTAGTCAGAGCTCATAATTTGACTTTATTTGCAGCATGAGGTAAGGCTGGTATAGGAAACCTAAAGGCTTAATGTCACTTCACTTTATCCTGGTTTTATGAGCTCTGACGTTATTCTGAGCAAAGTCATGAGGGCATTACTGCTATGTCACTTCCAATCAACAGTAATGAAGGCAAAGGAATCCGTGCTGCTTTTGTTGTGGTGGGAGTTGAGTTACGGACATAATATAACCTGGGGACTGGACGGATCAAACGTCTCAGAGAACATGCATATCTTAGATCTTTCGTGGTAATAAACTCAATCAGACATACCTGGACAGGCTGCATATGACCCTGTTTCCATAATTTAGTTCAACCGCAAAGTTCAGTGCAAGCTTTTAACAGTTGTATTATATGCAGGTAGCATGGTAATTCATTAGTATTCTTTCAGAAGATTCAGCACTTGTTACGGGTATATAACGCCTATGTTCTTCTTTGGTAACACTGTCTTATATAGTCTCTAATGGTTTAGTACGAGGTCCAAATTTCAAAGTACTAAGTCATTGTTTTGGGTAAAACAGACTGTAAGCACACAGACAATTTCTAAAATAAATACAGTGTTGTCATTTTTTCTGTTACTCTATCTGTCTTGGCCTTTAGTATTAGTACTGCGAATATATTGCTAGATATTGTGACTGTGATATGCTTTGCACTGTAGTTTATTAAAAACACTTTAGTGAATCAATAATAGGTAGTGTTGGGGTAAATTACTCAAGAAAGTAATCCATTACAAATTACTAACAACTTCACTCAAAATCACATTATGGAAAAATTTACTTCACTACTACTTTCCTTCTGTGTTCCTCTCTAACACCCATTCACATCTGAATCCGCTGGTACAACCCTAATAGTACAAAAACAGCTAACTCAAAATGTCTTGCCTGTTTAGGTGAGAATGTGAATCTAAATGAAGTCTGACGATCATTTTCATATTAGAACGATTAGATGTTTTGGCGCATTGTGTGCAAAGTTTATAGCCTTTGCTCTGCACTGCTCATATTCACAATCAGCTGTTGCAGGTAGCATAAGTACATTATTACTTGAAATGTGCATTCCATCTGATTTTGATATGAGAGTGTATTTCTAGCTTTTTTAATCATATGAGATGAACCTCTTGTAACCAACCATTTTTTTTCTTGTGCTCATTCATGTTGGATCTGAATATTTGAGATTTTTCTATTCAAAAAGTACAAGAAGAGCTGAGGGTTTGATAAACTTCAGTCTGTAAACTAGATCAGGTTACCTAGAAGAGTTAATTGACAGGTAACTGGTTAACTGCAAGTTAAGAATAAAACAGCTAAACAAAAGGACGCATGGCTCCAGATTTACTCTTTTAGGTTATAGCACTCGTGTTAAAAGACTGAAACTGACAGATAAAAGAGCCTCTTCACATGAGTTGCAATGACAGCAAACTGGTGCAATACTGGATGAATACTCATCGTCTTATTTGAGGGATTTTTCTCCAGTTTATGATGTGCTAATGTGTTAGACAGTCAGAGAAAGTATATTTCTGGACCTAACAAATGTCAGCTAGAGTAGTTGGCCATCACATCTTTAACAACACACCCTAGGGTAATGCGTCACATTCAGGCATTCACGTTCCCAAGTGTCACAGTGTAATATACATACTTGCTCACAAAAATGAACAAAAACATTTTACAGTCCTGTTAAAACATAAAAGCAGCGTTTCATTCAACTGTATATTTTCTCCATCTTCCTGTGATGAAATGGACCGAGTACCCGAATAGTGGTTTCAGTGTTCAAACACCAGCAAGACGTATGGTTCACCAAGTACTTAAGTACGCATGCACATCCCCCAGACACAGATGATTATATTTTATATATATATATATATATATATATATATATATATATATATATACACACACACACACACACACACACAATATATTGCCAAAAGTATTCGCTTGTCTGCCTTCACTCACATATGAATTTGTGACATCCTATTCTTAATCCATAGGGTTAAGCCCACCCTTGTCAGCCCACCCATGTCAGCCCACCCTTTGCAGCTATAACAGCTTCAACTCTTCTGGGAAGGCTTTCCACAAGGTTCAGGAGTGTGTTCATGGGAATTTTTGACCAATCTTCCAGAAGCACATTTGTGAGGTTGTACTCACTGATGTTGGACAAGAAGGCCTGCCTCAGCATCATCGTTTTACGTGGCCGACCACTTTGTGGCTGAGTTGCTGTCGTTCCCAGTCGCTTCCACTTTGTTATAATCCCATTGACAGTTGACTGTGGAATATTTAGTAGTGAGGAAATTTCCCATTCATGCCTAGATGCTTGGTTTTATACACCCGTGGCCATGGAAGTGATTGGAACACCTGAATTCAATGATTTGGATGGGTGACAGAACACTTTTGGCAATATAGTGTGTGTGTGTGTGTGTGTGTGTGTGTGTGTGTGTGTGTGTGTGTGTGTGTGTGTGTGTGTGTGTATATAATAGGGCAATTATTATTCACCAAAAAAACCCTCAGAAAATATATTTGGTCAGACTGCCACAGCACAGTGTAAAAGGAATAGCAGTACCTTCTTATTCGTCTATAACCATACAGATCAGGAGTGCTTCAATGAATTACCAGACAGTATAAATTATTTTGTGTTTGCATGGGGAATGTTGCTGCTGCTAGAAAAAAGCTCAAAAGTTTTGATGAAGACTTTAGCAGTAAGTTCACTTAGAATGCTTTCACTTTGTACTGTTTGTGAATCTTGCGAGAAATGAACAGAACCAGAAGTGAAGCAAAGTTGAACATTTAAAACTTAATAAAAGCAAAGGAAGTGAATGAACCATTCTTTTCTCCGTTCTATTTAAAGGTTCCCATTTATAAAAACATTAGTTAACTCTGCTCTTGATGTGAATTGTCATTCATACATTATTCATTTAAGGTCCATTTTAACAGACTCTGAGAGCCTTAATGTTCTGAGAAGGATTTGGGTTTTTACAGTGTTCACATCAAAGAATTCACTTCTCCTTTAGAGGATTTGGTGAACTTAAGAAATGTTAGTTACTACCGAGGATTTTAGGAGTAAAATCGCACGAGCAGCGATGAATAAAAAAAAAAAAAAAAAGCTGTGAGTAACACCCTCCTCCATGGAGGGAGCTAGACACCATCTGCATTGACTGAGCAAGCTAGACAGATGGAGATATACAGTCTCGGCGGATTACTAAAACCAAAAACCATGCCAGCTTTCTGAGGGCTAGGGATGATGTGGTTTGGAACAAGTTTGACCCTTGGGCCTGATCGTGTTCCGTAAAAGGTCTACAAACACTGTCGCTGGCTGCTCGACTGGCTCAGGAGACTCTCTGAAGGTCATCCAGAGAGAAAGCTTTCTCTGAAAAAAGTGGAGGTTTACTGACTGCCTGTGAACACTTCTAAGGAACATTGGTTCTGAATTACTTCTATATTCTACACTGGATTTCAGATGAGTGAAAAAAGAAAAAGATTCAAAAGAAGACAAGTTCTGAGAATTGTGGCAGGAGCATCATTATTTCCTCCACAGCTATGAAAATCAATTCTTATTTTGAAGTAATTTTGTGTGGAAGACAATCTATAAGTTTCCATTCCAGTCAAACAGCAAAATTACGCATAGCAGTGTACTGTAAACTCTGGGCATGACAAATTCTCCCCAGCTGGAAGAAGAGCTTCTGGCAAAGAGTCAAACAATGCTCTGCGACACGGTCCACAATCAGTGTTTGAGTGCTACACAATCAACTACAATCAGTACATTTTAAAGCTAAAGTACATGTAAATTCCCCCTGCCCCTTCATCAATAAGATTGTCCCAGTGATCAAAAATAGCACTTGGACAATGATCACTGCAAAAACTGCTTGTGCATAATCAATCAATGATAGAGCTGCAAACAAACAACCCCGAAAAAAAAAAAAATCCCCATCTACACCAGCCAAAGAGTCCAAACCTGAATCTGATCTTACTCTAAAATCTAGTGCTTAATGATGCCTGGTAGGACAAAAGCAGGATTTCACTGTTCCCTTATATTTAAACCTAAAATGAAGGCCAGCTTTAATTTAGCTTTCAATCAATGAAGCTGGCCAACACAGAGTTAGCATTACAGCCAAAGGCTGGGGAGCAGCTAGTGGTGCAAAGGACAGAAATAATGAAAAGCACAATTGATCACAAAGTTGCAGAGATGGAGAAGTGGTGACCTGATCTAGTTTACAGACTGAAGTTTATCAAACCCTCAGCTCTTCTTGTACTTTTTGAATAGAAACATCTGTCAAATATTCAGATCCAACATGAATGAGCACAAGAAAAACAAATAGTTGGTTACAATAGGTTCATCTCATATGATTAAAAAAAAACAGAAAGCTTTCAGTAAAAATCAAAGTTTAAGGATGCTCCAATATTCTAATATTAAAAACATTAAAATGCAAAAAAAAATCTAATGATGTCTTGACAGTCATATGAACATCCCCAGTCAAGTGACACGTTCTGTTGATTTTCTAACTGAAAATGAAACTGAACACATGCTCTCCTGGGAATGAGTTTGCATGTTCTCCCCATGTCTGTCATCGATTTCCTCCCACAGTCCAAAGACATGCAGTTAGGCCGACTGGACGCACTAAACTGTCCCAAGTGTGTTTGTGATTGTACATGTCTGTGTGTCTGCCCTGCAATGGACTGGTGACCTGTTCAGGGTGTTTCCTGCCTACTGCCCCATGAACACTGGGATTGAGACAGGCTCCAGCATCACCCCCTTGACCCCTTGAAGTATGAGCGACTTAGATAATCCATCAAATAAACAGTAATTGTTCTCTGTGGAGGCTGTGTATTTATTTTCACTTAGAAAATCAACAGAATGTCATTTCACTGGGGTGCACACAGCAGTACAAATCATGAATAGTAATTACAAAATGACTACACCTAAACAAGTGCAGCAAGTCTATTAGTTGACTGATTTATTTAGTGACCGATTGACTGGTTGTTTGACTACTTAACTGATTATTTGAGTGACCGGTTAATTATCTGATTGATTTACTGAATGGCTGATTTTATTACCCCCTTACATCTTAAATTTTTGATGCTGGTCCCTCAGTACCAGCCGAGGCCCGGAGACAATGGCTTTGGAGCTTTGGCTGTGGAATAGCTTTGCAGTGATAAGAGAAAGCAGGTAAATAGTGTAGTTCAGCCAAGAGCTGCATATTAAGCAGCGGAAACAAAAAGTAACACATTGCCCACTATTGAGATGAGCAAGCACTCACAAGACATCGCTAATTTTCAGCCCTGACTGTTTTTTGTCTGACTAACGTTATTACTGTTTAGAAATGGTTAGGTCTCCTCACACTGATAAGTCGGACTGTACAAATTGAATTAAAAATGTAACCTTAATTAACTGTTCCTTTTGACATCCATTTAATGTTTAATAATTAGGATTTGTGTGCAATCACCAGAAATGGAAAGCAAATTTGATAATGTCTTTCAGGGCAAACACAACTTTAATGTTACTATCATTCAAAGAATGGCGGGTAGTTACTTGCCTCTGCGCTACAGCCAACATACTGTATTTTGTATGAGCATATGAGCCATAGGCACTCAGTGGGAGACTGATTCTTTGTGCTACTGTTTACACTGCAAAGGCTACCGAGTGTCGAAGACTGAGGATCGTTTCAGGAAAAGACGGCACCAAATAAGTAGCGGTGGGAGTGTGAGAGTAAAGCTTTGATAACACACTGAGCTGACAAAAACATAGAAACCTTCCCTTGAGGTGACAGCAACTTCTTTGAAATTTCCCCAGCATGAGAACTTTGAGATATTGTTATTCCTTGCATTGTAATGGTATCAACTTAGAAAAGGCTGGGAATAAATGTAATAGAAGGCTTGTAATGATGTCGCTGGTAGGTTAAATAGCGCTGGCATGTTCTACATCATCCCTGCACACGCAGAGCTCGTTTTAGAAGAAGACGTTCTTTACACTCTGCAGACACTTTGGATTAGGACCGCCTCGATTACTCACTTAATAAAAAGAGTGATTAAAACTGACCTTCTTCTAAGAATTGCCTCTGCATAATGATAATAATGCACATTTTACAGTATGTTTAATGCCTATTTATATAATTATTTACATTTTTCTATTACATTTTGCTAAAGAGTGTTTAAATAGTCTTTTTTTATCCGTTTAACATATTAGAAAAAAAAAACAAATGTAAAATATTAAATGTGCCTAAACTTTTGCACGGTCCACATTTTATGTCCCCAGTATAATAAACAGTAACTGCACAGTAAAATGTCCCAAAGTGTAAAAATTGTCATTTTTAATGTGTTATATGTAACTTGAGTGTATAATGTAAAGGTTCCTCAATGGTCTTGTAGTTTATCTTTTTCCTTTAAAGCATTTTGCAATATTTTTAAGGTTATGTATTTTTACACTCCAGCATTCATTTTTATTGTCTTTTATTGATTCAATCTTCATAACGGTCATGATCTGAATATATGCTCTGACCCAAACGTTTGGTCCTTTCCTTTATCATAGAGAATGGACCTGACCAAAGCTTTATATGCAAGCAGTGATCTTCAACCTAAGAAAAGGCTTGTTCAAAACCCCTGACAGAATAAAGTTAGCCCACCATCCCATACAAGCTCCATCACCCAGCATCCCGTGTTCACTGTCACAGCCAACAGGGTCTTATTTGGCCGCAGCTGAGCCAATGAAAGTAATACACTGCCGCTTATTTTTCATATTCTCTTTAATAAATCCCTATCGATGGCCAGAGAGTTTCTGGGAATATGTCAGGCAGATTTATCACAGAGGGGGCGTTATTGACTGCACGCTGCCTGCACATTAAGCCAGTGCTTTCTAATCCTCGCCAGGCCCCCCTCGCTCAATAAGCTATTAGTGGGAATGTGGACATGCATGCCAACCCTCACAACAGCCAGGAGGCGCCATCTATCACACCTCCCTCGGAGAAGGCTCTGACGGACCCCCAAACCCACCTACATAACTTGGTATCACTGCTACAGCAATCTGGCCTGTATAGATTCAAAAGAATGGTCGCCAAAAGTGCACCAGAGAGCACTGCCATTCTAGCTTCTCTACTGCAGCTTTCTATTTTTATCTTTGCAGAGGCATAGCCTTACAATAAACATGAAAGAGACCAGTAGGGGTATTTCCTCCAACTTGGATCATGCTGCATCGATTCGCTTTCTCATTATATGGCCATTCCTTCCACTCAACCACACATGGAGTGATTCAAGGTTGCACAGATTGTGCAGACAATCGGCACTACTTGTATACAGATCAATAGCAGACATGAAGTGGAGAAAGCATCATGTGTGTTTAACACATGTTCATTTCATTATTCCTACTTGGTAAACAATGAAGACAACAGTTAACGTGGGTACTAGGCTCCCACCATTTCGTAATAGTACAGGGTGAGGGTCACCAGACTTACTCCCAAAGGATAGCAGGATTCATCTTAAACAAACAGAAGCACTTCTGATTCTCAGTCTTCAAACAACTGATTAGTTATATGAGGTGTGCTCCTGCATAGAATGGAAACCTGCATCCAAACTGGCCCTTTGTGGATGAGACTGGTGACTCGTGGTATAGGGATACGCCAATGCATGTTGTAGTGAGACCAAATCTGTTAAACACAAAGTCTATTTAGAGGGGACAATTTAACACAACCCTATCATCTATCCACAACAGGCTAAAATAACAGCCTACAGCCCAATGGGCACAACCCTTCTCCTGCAGACCTACCTTCAGACTTTAGTTTCAGCCTGCATTTAACATGCTCCCCCCTATCTTACACTAATGCACTGATACAGGCAACCAGGGACTTTTAAAGAGGTTGATTAGCTAGAGCAGATGTGGCAAATAGTGGTTGGAACAAGACTTTGTTGGAAGGTAAATATCCACCACCAGGGTTGGTTACCACTGCCTTAGCCCTACTAAATATGATAAGCTTTAACCTGTAATATTATTTTTAGTAGAAGCAATTTATGGGCCCATGGTCTCCAACCTTGGTCTGGAGATGCACCTTCCTAAAGAGTCTAGTTCCAAACACTGCCAAACTTTCTTCAGCTAATTAACTAATCCAGAATTCCTTGATTTGCTGAATTAAAGCATTATTGTGAGAAAAGGGAGGGCAAGGAGCAGACTGCTCGATGCAGGTAGGACCTAAACTCTGCAGGAAAGGAGATCTCTAGGAGAAAGGTTAAAAGCTATTAAAACCTTAGCCAGTGAAAGGTTTAATAGCAAAAATACTGCCCAACACTACAAAGGACAAATCTAGTTTATGAGTTCCTGAATAATAGCTACATTAAGATTATAACTTGTTTTTGTTCTTTCGTGGGTTATATTTAATTTAGTAAAATTAAAAAGTACAATTTTTACATTTTAAAATTAAAAAGTACAATGCATGTCTTCATATCTTTCTTTCATTCTCTGCCCCCCATTCATTTGGTTAACTTTGTCGGCACAGCTGTTCCTTCTAACCCTTCTTAGCTGGAGGATATATGCCTCTTTCTGGCTTGCAGATGGCTGTTATTCACAGTGACGGTGATGGAATCAAGCATAAGGGTGGTAGGCTGGGAGGAGGGGGATTCCGACAAGCTCAGAGGCAACAGCAGAGTTTTCCTGCCAGTCTACTCATGGTCTGGAGCCCACATTCTTGCAGACCTGAGGGACTCAACCGCCTGGCAGAGGCTCCGAGCTGGCTGCATACACTGACACCACAGTCAGTGGGGCACCCGGTAAAAAGGCAGGGAGTTAACCATGCTGAGGCAAAAAATGGTCTATTTTTGCATTTTGAATCTAGTCCTTTCATTAAGCAACATAATTTCTCAATGCTGTTATTTAGTCGGGTATGTAAAGATCTCACAGAACCAAATATATGTAGATTTTTATTTTCCTTGTTTCAAAAACTACTAGATACAGTACTGTGTACGGACTAATCTTCAGTTGCTAGGATGTCCTTTTTTTCTATATCCTTGAAGAATTTTTCAGGATCTCCTGTTTTTTCACTTATTTTTCCTTTGGTTTTCATTTTGCAAGTACAATTTCCGTACACCCAATTCAATCAGAGAAGTCTCTAGACCTAGGGGAACATACTATCTGCTGCCAAGAGGGAGAAAACTTCTTTCCCTGTTCACCTGAAGCTTTCATTTATAAAAGACTACAACTCCCACGGTTTCAAGCTCCCTTTTCCCTAAGCATATGGTTCATCACAAGGCACTATGGAATTCTGCTGGCATAAAATGCGAATAAAAGTAATCTCCTTTTTTCCCTCCTTCTTCCTTGACTGATATAAAGTATTTTTCATACAGTACTAGAACTGGAAAAGGCAATTTTACACTTAAATACGGCCGTATAGGTTTCTATGGGACATGCAGTAAATCAATGGCTGCTCGGTGTCACTGTGAGCTTTAAATAACACTAGCGTGAAATTGCTGCTACAATAAGCTTTAAATAACACCAGTACACAGTTATTATTCAGGAGAGCTCATTGTTCTGAACTTTACAGGGCCAGATCAGCCATGACAAGCCCAAGAGTGCGTGACCTGCCTTGTGATACAAAGCCTAAAGCTCAGCGTAGTGCAATCTACAAAACACATCTTACATTATAACCTCTGTACATCTGACTTTTGTAAGGGAGATATAAATATCAGCTCTGACTGAATATCTTGAGCAGCTTGAACATCTGCTTTGTCTGTGCTTGAATATGTATAAACTGCTTAAAATTAAATTCCATATGTTGCTATAGTGACATGTGCACTAGTATTTCTCTATTTTATTGCTCAAAAACATTTCCACAGAATGAATCTGTCAAAGAAATAATATGTACATTAGCGCATGGTATTAAAATATATTGCTTGTGTTCTTTGTATCCCAGACGCTGCAGGGCCGCAAAATATGGACAAACTACTACTACTACTACTGCAACTACACTGCTTTTGATATGTTAAAATGCATTTGTGAATAAATAACAAATAATAGTGACACAGATGTAGATAGGCTTAATCGAACTTCATTTGTTTAAATTCCAGTCAAAACAACCACTGAGGAGAAAATTTAGTTTTTTATGTGATATTTCTGAGGAGATTAGTTATAAGTTAATCAACTTAGGGATAAGGATAAGCATAAGGATAAGGAACGTTTCCAGAACTGGAGCTGAAAAAATTATTAAAAGATACAGAGAAAATGTGACTCCTAACAACTTAGGTAGACCTGGTAGACGACCAAATCTGTCTCCATGACATTGAACATTACTCCACACTATGGGTCTGAAAGGATGTGCAGCTGTGAAGAAGCTGTTACTGAGAAAGGCCCATAGAGAAAAAAGAAGAATATTTAGAGATGAAACAAAGAAGCTGTTCTCAGAACAATGGACTGACCACTCATGAGTCCAGACCTCAGCATCACTGAATGTGTTTGGGATTACTCGGACCACAGGAAGCAGAGAATGCCAGCAATTTCTAAGACTGAACTTGGAGGTCTGGAAAAATATCCCAACAGATTTGTTTAAACAACCGAAATCAAGTCTGTAATAAAGGTAAAACACTAAATGCTGAAAATATCTAATTCTATTTAGCTGTTGAGACTTCTGTGTAGATTTCTGTTAAATATGTTTTCTGCTTTTTTCTGACACAGAAAGGCGAAATACTTAAAACTTAATGGCTGTTTTAACTGGAAAATAAAAACATGAAGGGTGGTCTCTGACTTTTGCATGGATTTTATATCAATACATATCAAAATTGTTCTGTTCTGGCAACTCTACTCTCATTTGTTAGGCTTGCTTCCTAACTGTCTTAAGGTTCATACAACCAGAGCCTGAGTGGATGACAGCATGTGTGTGTTTGTCCTTGCTTGAACACATTCAATTCTGTCTCTCCTCTGACTGACACTAGGGGGAGTCATCTGACTCAGCAGCCCCTTCCTCCTCCGCCTGGGAACAACTGCTCACTGTTGGTGATTGTGCGGCCCGCCTAAGGTATTCACCGCGCATTCTGTCAGGCCGACATATCACAGAGAGCGGCGAAAGAAGCCGAGTGAGGGAGAGCAGCAGCACAAAGTAGCAGCATCATCTCTTTCTTCTTCCACTGACTTCAAAGCAGGGATATGAAGAATTCAGCCCGCTGAATCTTTAACGAACTCCAGGGACTCACTCAAATCGGTGCTGGAGGCAAGATAGCAGAACTGAAATCTCAATATACCCCCAGCTCCTCTGCTCTCTATTCATCCTCAAATCCCCCACTCAAACCCCCAAACTCCCTTTTAATGAACTTAGGGGAGGTTTTCCGGACATGTCTAAGGCTGGTCCTAAACTATGCAGCAGTTTCAGCTGGGAATCCATCATAACAGAGTTATTAAGTCTAGGATTGGGCTTAATGTGCATCACAAAAAAGGACTGGTGGTCAGATATCAATGTGAACAGATTAACAGTTTATATGGTGGATTATGACATCATAATGGTGTTGTGATGTTATGATGACATCATAATACCCTGTTAGTCAAAACAAGTTACAGCCCGCAGAAAGAACTGTAGACATTTGATTGGAAATAAGGATTCTAAACTTTCGATACCACATCTGGGTAAAAGCTGGGTAAAAGAATCGATATTTCAGGTGAATAGATATTTCTGGTGAATAGATATTTCAGGTGAATTGATATTTCAGGTGAATAGATATTTCTGGTGAATCGATATTTCTGGTGAATCGATATTTCTGGTGATTACTGTTATTGCTGCTTTTTTGAAGAAAGAACCTCCTTCACATTTTTGTCACTGAATTTTCACTGAATTGTACAGCACAGTGAACGTACACTGTAAAGACTGCTTGGTTGTTTTTTTCCAACCCAAACATTGGGTTGAACCTAGTTTTTAGGCAATGTAAAGATAATCTGATCACTGGGTTAGTGACTGGGTCTCAATCTGGGACTCAATCCAGGTACAGAATTCATTTTCAAATACCAACAAAACTGGTTGGAATAACTAGCTTGGCTATCAGGAATCCGTAAGTAAATTTCTATACAATACAAATGTTTTACTACTTACTATTAAGTGAAACTAAATAAATGTTGCTTTTATTTCAAGAAATATAGTTTCATTTCAAGAAGAGGATATTAGTAATAATTTTATTGTAAATAAATTTCAGCACTCTTCACTTAATGTATGGTATACTAGGTGTTAAGGTGTCTTTTTTGAGTATGAATTATTTGTTGTGTGTCTGATTTATTCTTTTTTTTATTATTATTTTGTCATCTTCTCCTTAACAACCATGGCAGAATATTTGTGGCAAGCTGGGAAGAAACTTAAATATTAGAATAATATAGATTCTAATTGAACAGATCATCATTAGTTGATAATACTTTAATGATTCATATTTTTTTAAGAAAAATAATGTAGAAAAAAAAGAAATACATTTCATTTAACAAAGTAGTTAAAATAAACCCAGTGCTGGATCACAGTAACCATATTTTGGGGTACCTCTTGTTGGATTATTCATATATCCCAGTGATAGTGATGCTGGGTCAGTTTAGCCCAGTGTTCTGTATATAGTGACCAGTGCTGGGTTATGGATATACCAAGGGTGGAAGAAACCAGCTTTTACTTGAGGTACCCCAAGTTTTTATTTATTTATTTTTTCTTGCTGCTGCAAAAACACAAAGACACAAAAAGAGTCTGTTTCTGGCACATTCACATGTTGACATACAACTTGAAATAATTTTTTACTCATAGATTTTTACAATCAACCTATAAATGCTTTAATCTAGTACAAATTCTAAGATATTTCAAGAACTGAAGGCTTACTACTGTGCATCCTTACATCAGTGATCTATGATATGCTTGGTTAAAGATGAAAGAACAGAAAAGGTGTGTTTTTAACTAGTTATTGCAAATAAATCTAGGCCTCTATCCAGCCTAGGCATTTTCATTATGGACTTTAATGCTTTGATTATAGCAGAGATTCACATACTAAAACTTCATTTGATTGCAACTTATACTTTACCCCTAAATATTTATTGATGACATTATTTCTACGGAGACCAGGGAAAGGGAATATTTAAAAACATCACGGAATTGGTCCATAAACTATGTAGTATACGTTTTGTTCGATTAAACATTGTAATATGAAAAAAAGTCTTAATATTTCCAGTGAAAGTACAGTCAACTTACAACATAACACACAAGAATCTAAATTCAGATAAAAAAAAGTCACTTTTGTAACCAAAACACTAAACTATGTTTTCATGACGTGATCCGGACTGTGAAAGTGTCCAATGTGCATTTACTTTTACCTTAAATGAGTTGATACCCTGCACTGTTTATGATTAGATGCTTGGCTTGTACTGAATGGCTGACATTAGCCGACCAGTCAGCTCAGTATCAGTCTTTACTTTCCACTCAAGTCGCATTAGCTAATGTGTTCATCGACATTTTCAATCTCGCGATCTCGAGAGATTTTCTACAAAAAATTATTATTTGCATGAAGTGAACCTGATACCTAAGAAAATGTCACTAAGGTTTAAGGAAATCAGAAAGTGAAGCTACACCTTTCTTACCAATTGCTTGACAACTTTAACAGTCCAAACAGACCATGTGCTTTACCATGTGTCACCATGGAGACTGGCTGGGGGGGGGGGGGGGGGGGGGACCCTGGAACAGCAAAACTTTCCATTGCCTGAATGAGCTGTAGGCTGAACTTGAGCTGCGTTCACCAGACACTTTGTGTCATGCACACAGTTTAGAACAAAGAAAAACAACTACATGCAGTTTCGTTATAAAAATAGCTACTGAGATTTTCAAAATCTTAGCTGGAATGCTGCTCTGTCTCCAATTTCACTCTAGGAACATTGCTCCAGAGTGCTCCAGCCCATTGCTGGTATACTGTTCTGCGTATACTGTTTTTAAGCGCACATTTTATATATATATATTTTTTATTTTAGTGAAGCACATTCTAAGAACAACAACAGGCAGTATAAATCTGAGTGAATGTCCCAGAAGATCTAGATCGATGCACAGATGGATGCATGGATGAACAGACAGACAGATAGACAGAATGATCAACAGATAAATTGATACAAAGATGATACTTCATGGATCCCTGAGAGGACATGTGGGAATTTACAGGTAGTTCTTACCAGAACAGTAACAACACGTAACACCACACCACGCATGTTATTCTCCAGCTTTCGGTCTGACAGGCTTCCATTTAGTCCATGGATTGGGTCCCAGGTCGCCAGCTGCAACAAAACGGAGGGATCAGCATTAGCTCACGTCTGATGTGCCGTCTGCAAATGACACTACACATTATATGCAGCACAGACTGTGCCACAGAACTGACTCATTCCAGAAAGTTAATAATAATACCTCTTTTGAGAAACCTGACAGAACCTCACAATTACAGCATATGACTGTGAAAATGTTATTACAGTGAGATGTGGAGGTGCTGCTTCTGCAACATATAGGGATCTTTATGACCTCATCATGTGCTGTTTGGTCTAGTTGTGGTCTGCACACCTCACAATGGACAAGGGTGGCAGGGCTGGCAAAACAGAATAGAACCTCCATGTGAAGAAGGTAGCTCAAGATGAGGTGACTGGACTTCTGTGATGTATAAACTCAGAGCAATCATTTGATTGTGTGGTGATTCATCTAGCGCAGGCTGGAAACAAAATTTAGGCTGGAAATGTACAGCTGTCGCTTCAATGACGTGAGCTTTCTCTCAGTTACTTTATCATGTGGGTATTTCAAGTTACAGGGCCAGTTTGATTTTGAATTTATAGCTTGTTGCCCTTGTAGCAGCTACAGCTTGTCCTATGCACTGTCGTACACTATATATACTTGCAAAATAATGACCGACACACCTCTCAGCCTTTTACACATAAGCACTAATTACTGCATCAATCAATGAAAAACTCTTGAGAAATGAGCTCAGAACAAACCTACAGTAAGAACAGCAGTGGCAGCAAATAATTAAGAATTATCCAATTAAGTTAGCTTTTCATAACATAGCGGCTGACTTCAACCAGTCTATGTAAAGACAAATATTATGCATACCATCACGTTTGTTTCATTATAGCTTGCTTAAGAATGTGTGTAAAAGATGATGCCCTCCTTAAATTATAACATTGCTCTGACCACCTGCAGTGTTAGGTTTAGATTTAGCTCATTTGAAGGGTAGCTTGATTTATTACACATGAAAACCTGCTGCTTTAGCATCAATTCGCTAAAAATGGTGCCAGTAATAACAGAAATGTTTTCACAGGTACTTCTTTGTGAGTTTTTAAAATTTCCTTTGTGCAATTGAAATTTGGTCAGTCAACACAGGTGCTATGGATGCTACAGGCAGTCTAAGCTGAAGGTTTGTAAACAGACATGGCAACAGCAACTAAGCGAAGTGGGACATGTCAACGTTTTGAAAATGGTCAATTAGCCATAGACCATCTGTTGATGCACAATTTGTCAGCTCCTCTCTTCCCCACCGAACCCACAGGGAGGTGGGTAGCCTAGTGGTAGTAGAGTTGCGGCAGCGACCAGAAGGTCATGGCTTCAAGTCTCAAGACTGGCTAGGTATTTCTGGTTGTGCCCTTGGGCAAGGCTGTTAACCACCCCCCACAGCTCCAGGTGGTGCTGCTCTAGACTGAGTACAAAATGACAAACTGCCCTTGTAGGACATCATTAGTCAGTTTCTGACCACAGGCTTTTGTCCAGATACTATTTAGCGTGTGGACCCTTCTAAGCATAGCAATGACAGTGGCAATGTAATTTATGAGGCACAGTGCTATTGCTGGGGGTCCATGTCACTGCTAGATTGAAAGAGGTCTACCTCTCCAAGATATCCAACCAAGAGGGGTTCAGTGGTCAGTTTGTGATGATCATCACAAACTGTGCATCAACAGATGCACTATTGTACACCAGCAAGGTCAACCTACGAAGTAGGGGATTTTAATAAAGTGGACAGTGACTGCAGACTCTGCCATGTGTATTATAGTATGATTCATTGTTTTGCTATGCGGTTTGGCATCTGATGCACACCCACCTCTGCCGTCTCCTCTGCCATGAAGTGAGCCGTTTTGGTGCAGCTGTTTGAGACAAGTAATATGATTGGCTGAGAAGATCCTAATTAATCACCCTCCTATTTATATTCCACTTCATCTACCCCTTTGTACACAGTGCATATGGATGCACATGGTCTTGAATGAAAGTTGCAAGTGCTTTTTGGATATGGCTTCAGCATGTAGCAGAGACTGCTTATCAAAGACAAAGCCCATAGACCGGTCCTTTTAGAGCTATACATCATTACACTCCGTATCTACATACAAGGGAAACAGTCACAGCAGGACTAAGGCATTCGCACTTAGTTTGACTCAGACCTTAAATTGTGCTGAATGTGTTCTCTGACGGTTAAGTTTTGGTCCACCCACACATGCACATTCTCACAATATTCAATTTCCCCTCAGTCAAACCTAGTAAAAATGGCCATTCGGGTGTGATCAGACCAAATCTAATTGCCTTTGAATTCAATGGGACATGCTGGCTGTATCTGAATGTGGCCAATGAGTCAGAATAGATTTCTCCATTGGCCTTTCCGTGTGGTCTAGTTCGTAATGGTTGCTGGGGAAAGCTGCTACACATAATAGCTTAACAATAAATCGTTTTCAGATTTCTCCGCACTCCACAACAACCAGGGCGGGTAGATTTCTGAAGCTGGTCAGAAGGCCAGACTTAGTGGATGCTCTGTACTGATCTTTGGGGGGGAAGAATACAGTCTTGCTCTCCTTAGAGGACTTATTAACTTTTTTTGACTTAGAAAATGTCATTTAACCACATCATTTTACAAAACACATTACTGACTGTTCCTTCATGAACCTACATGACCACACCTACATATTTTATGACTTTTGCATTGCACTCTAGCATTGCAACGCCACCACAATCGCCCTTACTAAAATTGGTAAGCTGCGAAATGAAAACACCTGACCCAAACTGAAGCTGGAAATTATGACACACTTGGCTGAAAACTCTCACAGAGAAATAGAGAGTACTAATTTTATTTAACAATTTGCTAAATAATATTAAATAATACACGCATGTAATGTTTTCTTCCATTTAATGTTAAAACAGTGGATCATTGCTGGGCATTGATAAGCTAAATTTCCCACTTTGAGTGCAACATACTGTTCCATACATTATTTCTGTTCAGCTTAAGCACCTGAATGGTGCAGATAAGCTGGAAAAAGATGAAAATATTATTTAATATGAGATTTGAATCCAGTGAAAGCTAAAGAAAGTATGTATGCTAAAATTGCTCAGAATGTAAGACCGCACTTTTTGTCTTCTCACTGTTGATCTGCTTTCGCTCAAATTGTTTGAATTTGTTTATGCAAAGAAACATCATTACTATTCTATATTTCTCATTTTCTTACTCGATCAGTATATCTAATTTTAAATATCAGTTAAATTCAATCTTTTCCTTCTTTTCAGCCAGGACGTTTGACCTGTTTTCTGTTTGGCTACTGAAAAATGATTTGGCTGAAAACGGCTAAAAGTGGCACGTTTGATTCTCAGGCTGAAGATTTTCGCTGGTCAAAATTTTGGTGCATCCCCAACAGAAATACTGCATTCTTTTCCAATGAGCAGCAGGTTACAACCATACATCTAATTCCACACCTGTTGGCCGTTATTTCAGATGGCCGTCACGTGTAACTGACCTACAAAACTGGCTGGCACAGCAGGACCATACACATTTTAAACAAGAAAATGAAGCATGTGGCCTCAGCTGTGGAGGCAGGTAATCAGCGGTCCCACATAAAATCAGAGGAGAAAAGAGATTTCAGTGTGTGAACTTTATCTCATTTAAACACAAAGTAAATTGTTTTCCAGACTCTAATTAAACTCAGCAAATGTGCACTGTGTAAACAATTGATTTGCCACCGTGCTCCGCTTTCCTCACAGTCAGATAATATCAAGAAAAAAAAAATCTATTGATTTGCTCACACAAAAAAAAGAGAACAAAAAACAAGAAAAGGGAGGAAAAAGCAATGTAGAGAAAACAAGGCTGCCTAAGTGTGTTGTTCTTTTGCTATAAAGATTAACTAGCAGCTCCCCTGCCACGGAGCACATGGGAGAGCTGCAAACGATTTCCACGCTGATATGATGGAGAGAAGAGCTTTCTTTCCCCACCTGCTCTCACAGCTCTTCATCAGCTGCAGAGTTTGTTTCATGACAGAGAACAAACTGAGGTATGTGCTGGAGGAAGTAATGACAGATACACGTGAACCGTAACACCCCGCATGAATGCGCTCACACACACACGTTTGTTTCCATACAATGCAGGACACTATGAGCCAAGAGTCCAGCAGAAACATTTTTCACAATCCAAAATTTATTAGAAATATTTTTCCTGTATTTTTAAACTTAAAAATAGGTCTATTTGATCTGCAACAGAACAGGAGGGTTAAATGTATGCATGTGGCATAATGAAGATGCCCCAGTACTGTTAACTACTAACAGAAGTTCAATCAATCAATCAATCAATCAACCTTTGTTTTGACTCGGACATACATTGAGGGCAACCCTCATTTTCAATGTAGCCGAGCATTTACAAAAACAGGGATTGACATGACAAAGAAAATAATAACTAAATTTAATCATTTTAAATGAAAAAAAAAATTTAAATAACAGTGAATAAAAGATAAAAATAGATAAAAATAAAACTTGAGGTTTAAATGATAAAAGATTAAGATCAAAAGAAGATAAGAGATTAGTAAAGTAATAATACAATAATGCAAATTAAAAGTAATGATACAAAACTATTAAAAATAAAAATGAGAGAAATAAATAAATACATAAGAGAAGAACTAAAACAAAAAAACGTTAAGAATAAAGAAGATTAAGTAAAACGGGTCCAGGCTGTCTGAAGGTGGTTCGATATTAAAAGTTTAAAATGACTGAGTGACGCCAGTGAGCCGAGTTTTAGTGTGTCCTGTAGTGAATTCCAGCTGGTGCTGTGACTAAAAGCAGATTTTCCCAGTTCAGTAAAAACTCTCGCAGCTGATCCAATTACTAGAGCGAGTCTGATAATTACTGTTATTTGTATTCATCAATGAAGTGATGTACTCTGGCAAATGACCGGAGAACGTCTTATAAATAAAAATCAACCAGTGTGTTTCCCTTCGTCCCGTTATATACGGCCCACAGCTCACAGCGGTGAGTTCTGTACGGATCTCCAGTAATGAAAGTTAAGGCATGTGTAGAAGACACTCTAATGTGGTGGTACACAGATGGTACACACTCAGCATGTATAAACAGTTGAGCCTTTATTGGACTTGTGTTATATACAGATACATTATAAGCGATCTGGCTTTAGATTTTGAGGTTGTAGTTGTTTAGACACAGTCTGGACTGAGAGAGAACCAAAACTCACCTACAACTGTATGTCTTATTTGTCCTTTGTGTAACTCTAAGCCTAACCCTAACTTCTGTGAGAGAACTAGTTCTGCTCTTTCAGTTTAAACAAATGAAACGTAGCTTTTGCAAAAAGTTCTTTACAAAGCCAAAAGTCCAATCTGCCGGGTCCTGACATGCATTCCTCCTCAGTCAGCACATTTTTGCCCTGAAATAACATGAACATCACCGTGTGTAAGTGTGCTGTGAACTGCTCAGTCTGCATAATATCAATTTGTGTTTCATAACCAAAACATGGAAACCGTGTATGTAAATGAATAATCTAAATGAATACTGTACCACTGTCGGAGAATAACAAACAATGATAACTCTGAGTACCGTTTTCAAAAAATATCACTGCATGACATTAGGCAGATCATCAAGAGGTTCCTACAACATATTTGCATAATATCTAGTCCTCGATTATGCAGTGAGAGGCAGTGAGAAAGCGTTTCCCGTGATGCATGTGAGGCCTTTACAGACGTGTTCAACATAATGGCACTGAAGGAGACTCTCTTTTAGATATTCAGCTGCGAAATCAGCCTCTTTATATAAATCAGCGTCAAGTGGCATCCTACCCGCTGACATATCACTTACTGAGCCGTACATGTGATGTGTGAGTGGATGTGGAGAGACTGAGGGAGGGAGGGAGGGGGGAGAGAAAGAGAGAGAGTCAGACAGAGTGAGAGAAGCAGAAGGGCAGGAGACAGTAATAGAGGGCGAGAGCCAGTGTGTGTAAGAGAGAGGGACAGCAAGACAGAGAGAGAGAGAGAGAGAGACAGAGAGAGACAGAGAGAGAGACAGAGAGAGACAGAAACACAGAGAGAAAGAGAGAGACAGAGAGAAAGAGAGAGATAGAAAGAGAGAGAGATAAAGAGAGAGAGAGAGAGAGCGACAGAGAGAGACAGAGACACAGAGAGAAAGAGAGAGAGTCAGACAGAGTGAGAGAAGCAGAAGGGCAGGAGACAGTAATAGAGGGCGAGAGCCAGTGTGTGTAAGAGAGAGGGAGAGCAAGACGGAGAGAGAGAGAGAGAGAGAGAGAGACAGAGAGAGAGACAGAGAGAGACAGAAACACAGAGAGAAAGAGAGAGACAGAGAGAAAGAGAGAGATAGAAAGAGAGAGAGAGAGAGAGAGAGAGAGAGAGAGAGAGAGAGAGAGAGAGAGAGAGAGAGAGAGAGAGAGAGAGGGACTGGTGGACTGGTAGAGAAAGACAGAGAGAGAAGCAGAGGGAGAAAAGTAGAGGGAGGGGAAAAGAAATAGAGAATAAGATGTGTGAGTGGATGTGGTGAGAGAAAGAACCAGAGAGAGGGAAAGGGAGAAAGAAAAAGAGAGAAGAGAAAAAAAGAAATTGAGCGAAAAAGAGAAAGAGATGTAGGGAGAGTGAGACACTGAGAGGGAGGGAGTAAGATAGAGAGAGAAACAGAGTGGGAGACAAAAAAACAGGAGGAGGAAAAAGTTTGAGATTGGGGTTGAGATTGAAGAGAAAGAGGAAAAGAGGGAAAAATAGAGGGTGAGAGAGATAAAGAGGAAAAGAGGGAAAAATAGAGGGTGAGAGATAGCGAAAGAGGAAAAGAGGGAAAAATAGAGGGTGAGAGATAGAGAAAGAGGAAAAGAGGGAAAAATAGAGGGTGAGAGAGATAGAGAAAGGGGAAAAGAGGGAAAAATAGAGGGTGAGAGATAGAGAAAGAGGAAAAGAGAGAAAAATAGAGGGTGAGAGAGATAGAGAAAGAGGAAAAGAGGGAAAAATAGAGGGTGAGAGATAGAGAAAGAGGAAAAGAGGGAAAATAGAGGGTGAGAGAGAGAAAGAGGAAAAGAAGGAAAAATAGAAGGTGAGAGAAAGAAAGAGGAAAGGAAGGAAAAATAGAGGGTGAGAGAAAGAAAGAGGAAAAGAAGGAAAAATAGAGGGTGAGAGATAGAAAAAGAGGAAAAGAGGGAAAAATAGAGGGTGAGAGAGAGAAAGAGGAAAAGAAGGAAAAATAGAGGGTGAGAGAGATAGAGAAAGAGGAAAAGAGGGAAAAATAGAGGGTGAGAGATAGAGAAAGAGGAAAAGAGGGAAAAATAGAGGGTGAGAGAGAGAAAGAGGAAAAGAAGGAAAAATAGAGGGTGAGAGAGAGAGAAAGAGGAAAAGAGGGAAAAATAGAGGGTGAGATAGAGAAAGAGGAAAAGAGGGAAAAATAGTGGGTGAGAGAGATAGAGAAAGAGGAAAAGAGGGAAAAATAGAAGGTGAGAGAAAGAAAGAGGAAAGGAAGGAAAAATAGAGGGTGAGAGAAAGAAAGAGGAAAAGAAGGAAAAATAGAGGGTGAGAGATAGAAAAAGAGGAAAAGAGGGAAAAATAGAGGGTGAGAGAGAGAAAGAGGAAAAGAAGGAAAAATAGAGGGTGAGAGATAGAGAAAGAGGAAAAGAGGGAAAAATAGAGGGTGAGAGATAGAGAAAGAGGAAAAGAGGGAAAAATAGAGGGTGAGAGAGAGAAAGAGGAAAAGAAGGAAAAATAGAGGGTGAGAGAGAGAGAAAGAGGAAAAGAGGGAAAAATAGAGGGTGAGATAGAGAAAGAGGAAAAGAGGGAAAAATAGTGGGTGAGAGAGATAGAGAAAGAGGAAAAGAGGGAAAAATGGAGGGTGAGAAATAGAAAGAGGAAAAGAGGGAAAAATAGAGGGTGAGAAATAGAAAGAGGAAAAGAAGGAAAAATAGAGGGTGAGAGAGAGAAAGAGGAAAAGAAGGAAAAATAGAGGGTGAGAGAGATAGAGAAAGAGGAAAAGAGGGAAAAATAGTGGGTGAGAGAGATAGAGAAAGAGGAAAAGAGGGAAAAATGGAGGGTGAGAAATAGAAAGAGGAAAAGAGGGAAAAATAGTGGGTGAGAGATAGAGAAAGAGGAAAAGAGGGAAAAATAGAGGGTGAGAGAGAAAAAGAGGAAAAGAGGGAAAAATAGAGGGTGAGAGAGAGAAAGAGGAAAAGAGGGAAAATAGAGGGTGAGAGAGAGAAAGAGGAAAAGAGGGAAAATAGAGGGTGAGAGAGATAGAGAAAGAGGAAAAGAGGGAAAAATAGAGGGTGAGAGATAGCGAAAGAGGAAAAGAGGGAAAATAGAGGGTGAGAGATAGGAAAGAGGAAAAGAGGGAAAAATAGACGGTGAGAGATAGAGAAAGAGGAAAAGAGGGAAAAATAGTGGGTGAGAGAGATAAAGAGGAAAAGAGGGAAAAATAGAGGGTGAGAGAGATAGAGAAAGAGGAAAAGAAGGAAAAATAGAGGTGAGAGATAGAGAAAGAGGAAAAGAGGGAAAAATAGAGGGTGAGATAGAGAAAGAGGAAAAGAGGGAAAATAGAGGGTGAGAGAGATAGAGAAAGAGGAAAAGAGGGAAAAATAGAGGGTGAGAGAGAGAAAGAGGAAAAGAGGGAAAAATAGAGGGTGAGAGAGAGAAAGAGGAAAAGAGGGAAAATAGAGGGTGAGAGATAGAGAAAGAGGAAAAGAGGGAAAAATAGAGGGTGAGAGAGAGAAAAAGGAAAAGAAGGAAAAATAGAGGGTGAGAGAGATAGAGAAAGAGGAAAAGAGGGAAAAATAGAGGGTGAGAGATAGAGAAAGAGGAAAAGAGGGAAAAATAGAGGGTGAGAGAGATAGAGAAAGGGGAAAAGAGGGAAAAATAGAGGGTGAGAGATAGAGAAAGAGGAAAAGAGAGAAAAATAGAGGGTGAGAGAGATAGAGAAAGAGGAAAAGAGGGAAAAATAGAGGGTGAGAGATAGAGAAAGAGGAAAAGAGGGAAAATAGAGGGTGAGAGAGAGAAAGAGGAAAAGAAGGAAAAATAGAAGGTGAGAGAAAGAAAGAGGAAAGGAAGGAAAAATAGAGGGTGAGAGAAAGAAAGAGGAAAAGAAGGAAAAATAGAGGGTGAGAGATAGAAAAAGAGGAAAAGAGGGAAAAATAGAGGGTGAGAGAGAGAAAGAGGAAAAGAAGGAAAAATAGAGGGTGAGAGAGATAGAGAAAGAGGAAAAGAGGGAAAAATAGAGGGTGAGAGATAGAGAAAGAGGAAAAGAGGGAAAAATAGAGGGTGAGAGAGAGAAAAAGGAAAAGAAGGAAAAATAGAGGGTGAGAGAGAGAGAAAGAGGAAAAGAGGGAAAAATAGAGGGTGAGATAGAGAAAGAGGAAAAGAGGGAAAAATAGTGGGTGAGAGAGATAGAGAAAGAGGAAAAGAGGGAAAAATAGAAGGTGAGAGAAAGAAAGAGGAAAGGAAGGAAAAATAGAGGGTGAGAGAAAGAAAGAGGAAAAGAAGGAAAAATAGAGGGTGAGAGATAGAAAAAGAGGAAAAGAGGGAAAAATAGAGGGTGAGAGAGAGAAAGAGGAAAAGAAGGAAAAATAGAGGGTGAGAGATAGAGAAAGAGGAAAAGAGGGAAAAATAGAGGGTGAGAGATAGAGAAAGAGGAAAAGAGGGAAAAATAGAGGGTGAGAGAGAGAAAGAGGAAAAGAAGGAAAAATAGAGGGTGAGAGAGAGAGAAAGAGGAAAAGAGGGAAAAATAGAGGGTGAGATAGAGAAAGAGGAAAAGAGGGAAAAATAGTGGGTGAGAGAGATAGAGAAAGAGGAAAAGAGGGAAAAATGGAGGGTGAGAAATAGAAAGAGGAAAAGAGGGAAAAATAGTGGGTGAGAGAAAGAAAGAGGAAAAGAAGGAAAAATAGAGGGTGAGAGAGAGAAAGAGGAAAAGAAGGAAAAATAGAGGGTGAGAGAGATAGAGAAAGAGGAAAAGAGGGAAAAATAGTGGGTGAGAGAGAGAAAGAGGAAAAGAGGGAAAAATGGAGGGTGAGAAATAGAAAGAGGAAAAGAGGGAAAAATAGTGGGTGAGAGATAGAGAAAGAGGAAAAGAGGGAAAAATAGAGGGTGAGAGAGAAAAAGAGGAAAAGAGGGAAAAATAGAGGGTGAGAGAGAGAAAGAGGAAAAGAGGGAAAATAGAGGGTGAGAGAGAGAAAGAGGAAAAGAGGGAAAATAGAGGGTGAGAGAGATAGAGAAAGAGGAAAAGAGGGAAAAATAGAGGGTGAGAGATAGCGAAAGAGGAAAAGAGGGAAAATAGAGGGTGAGAGATAGGAAAGAGGAAAAGAGGGAAAAATAGACGGTGAGAGATAGAGAAAGAGGAAAAGAGGGAAAAATAGTGGGTGAGAGAGATAAAGAGGAAAAGAGGGAAAAATAGAGGGTGAGAGAGATAGAGAAAGAGGAAAAGAAGGAAAAATAGAGGTGAGAGATAGAGAAAGAGGAAAAGAGGGAAAAATAGAGGGTGAGATAGAGAAAGAGGAAAAGAGGGAAAATAGAGGGTGAGAGAGATAGAGAAAGAGGAAAAGAGGGAAAAATAGAGGGTGAGAGAGAGAAAGAGGAAAAGAGGGAAAATAGAGGGTGAGAGAGAGAAAGAGGAAAAGAGGGAAAATAGAGGGTGAGAGATAGAGAAAGAGGAAAAGAGGGAAAAATAGAGGGTGAGAGAGAGAAAAAGGAAAAGAAGGAAAAATAGAGGGTGAGAGAGATAGAGAAAGAGGAAAAGAGGGAAAAATAGAGGGTGAGAGATAGAGAAAGAGGAAAAGAGGGAAAAATAGAGGGTGAGAGAGATAGAGAAAGGGGAAAAGAAGGAAAAATAGAGGGTGAGAGATAGAGAAAGAGGAAAAGAGAGAAAAATAGAGGGTGAGAGAGATAGAGAAAGAGGAAAAGAGGGAAAAATAGAGGGTGAGAGATAGAGAAAGAGGAAAAGAGGGAAAATAGAGGGTGAGAGAGAGAAAGAGGAAAAGAAGGAAAAATAGAAGGTGAGAGAAAGAAAGAGGAAAGGAAGGAAAAATAGAGGGTGAGAGAAAGAAAGAGGAAAAGAAGGAAAAATAGTGGGTGAGAGATAGAAAAAGAGGAAAAGAGGGAAAAATAGAGGGTGAGAGAGAGAAAGAGGAAAAGAAGGAAAAATAGAGGGTGAGAGAGAGAAAGAGGAAAAGAAGGAAAAATAGAGGGTGAGAGATAGAGAAAGAGGAAAAGAGGGAAAAATAGAGGGTGAGAGATAGAGAAAGAGGAAAAGAGGGAAAAATAGAGGGTGAGAGAGAGAAAGAGGAAAAGAAGGAAAAATAGAGGGTGAGAGAGAGAGAAAGAGGAAAAGAGGGAAAAATAGAGGGTGAGATAGAGAAAGAGGAAAAGAGGGAAAAATAGTGGGTGAGAGAGATAGAGAAAGAGGAAAAGAGGGAAAAATGGAGGGTGAGAAATAGAAAGAGGAAAAGAGGGAAAAATAGTGGGTGAGAGAAAGAAAGAGGAAAAGAAGGAAAAATAGAGGGTGAGAGAGAGAAAGAGGAAAAGAAGGAAAAATAGAGGGTGAGAGATAGAGAAAGAGGAAAAGAGGGAAAAATAGTGGGTGAGAGAGATAGAGAAAGAGGAAAAGAGGGAAAAATGGAGGGTGAGAAATAGAAAGAGGAAAAGAGGGAAAAATAGTGGGTGAGAGATAGAGAAAGAGGAAAAGAGGGAAAAATAGAGGGTGAGAGAGAAAAAGAGGAAAAGAGGGAAAAATAGAGGGTGAGAGAGAGAAAGAGGAAAAGAGGGAAAATAGAGGGTGAGAGAGAGAAAGAGGAAAAGAGGGAAAAATAGAGGGTGAGAGAGATAGAGAAAGAGGAAAAGAGGGAAAAATAGAGGGTGAGAGATAGCGAAAGAGGAAAAGAGGGAAAATAGAGGGTGAGAGATAGGAAAGAGGAAAAGAGGGAAAAATAGACGGTGAGAGATAGAGAAAGAGGAAAAGAGGGAAAAATAGTGGGTGAGAGAGATAAAGAGGAAAAGAGGGAAAAATAGAGGGTGAGAGATAGAGAAAGAGGAAAAGAGGGAAAAATAGAGGGTGAGAGAGATAGAGAAAGAGGAAAAGAAGGAAAAATAGAGGTGAGAGATAGAGAAAGAGGAAAAGAGGGAAAAATAGAGGGTGAGATAGAGAAAGAGGAAAAGAGGGAAAATAGAGTGTGAGAGAGATAGAGAAAGAGGAAAAGAGGGAAAAATAGAGGGTGAGAGAGAGAAAGAGGAAAAGAGGGAAAATAGAGGGTGAGAGAGAGAAAGAGGAAAAGAGGGAAAATAGAGGGTGAGAGATAGAGAAAGAGGAAAAGAGGGAAAAATAGAGGGTGAGAGAGAGAAAAAGGAAAAGAAGGAAAAATAGAGGGTGAGAGAGATAGAGAAAGAGGAAAAGAGGGAAAAATAGAGGGTGAGAGATAGAGAAAGAGGAAAAGAGGGAAAAATAGAGGGTGAGAGAGATAGAGAAAGGGGAAAAGAAGGAAAAATAGAGGGTGAGAGATAGAGAAAGAGGAAAAGAGAGAAAAATAGAGGGTGAGAGAGATAGAGAAAGAGGAAAAGAGGGAAAAATAGAGGGTGAGAGATAGAGAAAGAGGAAAAGAGGGAAAATAGAGGGTGAGAGAGAGAAAGAGGAAAAGAAGGAAAAATAGAAGGTGAGAGAAAGAAAGAGGAAAGGAAGGAAAAATAGAGGGTGAGAGAAAGAAAGAGGAAAAGAAGGAAAAATAGAGGGTGAGAGATAGAAAAAGAGGAAAAGAGGGAAAAATAGAGGGTGAGAGAGAGAAAGAGGAAAAGAAGGAAAAATAGAGGGTGAGAGAGATAGAGAAAGAGGAAAAGAGGGAAAAATAGAGGGTGAGAGATAGAGAAAGAGGAAAAGAGGGAAAAATAGAGGGTGAGAGATAGAGAAAGAGGAAAAGAGGGAAAAATAGAGGGTGAGAGAGAGAAAGAGGAAAAGAAGGAAAAATAGAGGGTGAGAGAGAGAGAAAGAGGAAAAGAGGGAAAAATAGAGGGTGAGATAGAGAAAGAGGAAAAGAGGGAAAAATAGTGGGTGAGAGAGATAGAGAAAGAGGAAAAGAGGGAAAAATGGAGGGTGAGAAATAGAAAGAGGAAAAGAGGGAAAAATAGTGGGTGAGAGAAAGAAAGAGGAAAAGAAGGAAAAATAGAGGGTGAGAGAGAGAAAGAGGAAAAGAAGGAAAAATAGAGGGTGAGAGAGATAGAGAAAGAGGAAAAGAGGGAAAAATAGTGGGTGAGAGAGATAGAGAAAGAGGAAAAGAGGGAAAAATGGAGGGTGAGAAATAGAAAGAGGAAAAGAGGGAAAAATAGTGGGTGAGAGATAGAGAAAGAGGAAAAGAGGGAAAAATAGAGGGTGAGAGAGAGAAAGAGGAAAAGAGGGAAAAATAGAGGGTGAGAGAGAGAAAGAGGAAAAGAGGGAAAAATAGAGGGTGAGAGAGAGAAAGAGGAAAAGAGGGAAAAATAGAGGGTGAGAGAGATAGAGAAAGAGGAAAAGAGGGAAAAATAGAGGGTGAGAGATAGCGAAAGAGGAAAAGAGGGAAAATAGAGGGTGAGAGATAGGAAAGAGGAAAAGAGGGAAAAATAGACGGTGAGAGATAGAGAAAGAGGAAAAGAGGGAAAAATAGTGGGTGAGAGAGATAAAGAGGAAAAGAGGGAAAAATAGAGGGTGAGAGATAGAGAAAGAGGAAAAGAGGGAAAAATAGAGGGTGAGAGAGATAGAGAAAGAGGAAAAGAAGGAAAAATAGAGGTGAGAGATAGAGAAAGAGGAAAAGAGGGAAAAATAGAGGGTGAGATAGAGAAAGAGGAAAAGAGGGAAAATAGAGGGTGAGAGAGATAGAGAAAGAGGAAAAGAGGGAAAAATAGAGGGTGAGAGAGAGAAAGAGGAAAAGAGGGAAAATAGAGGGTGAGAGAGAGAAAGAGGAAAAGAGGGAAAATAGAGGGTGAGAGATAGAGAAAGAGGAAAAGAGGGAAAAATAGAGGGTGAGAGAGAGAAAAAGGAAAAGAAGGAAAAATAGAGGGTGAGAGAGATAGAGAAAGAGGAAAAGAGGGAAAAATAGAGGGTGAGAGAGAGAAAAAGGAAAAGAAGGAAAAATAGAGGGTGAGAGAGATAGAGAAAGAGGAAAACGGAAAAATAGAGGGTGAGAGAGAGAAAAAGGAAAAGAAGGAAAAATAGAGGGTGAGAGAGATAGAGAAAGAGGAAAAGAGGGAAAAATAGAGGGTGAGAGAGATAGAGAAAGAGAAAAAGAGGGAAAAATAGAGGGTGAGAGATAGAGAAAGAGGAAAAGAGGGAAAAATAGAGGGTGAGAGATAGAGAAAGAGGAAAAGAGGGAAAAATAGAGGGTGAGAGAGAGAGAAAGAGGAAAAGAGGGAAAAATAGTGGGTGAGAGATAGCGAAAGAGGAAAAGAGGGAAAAACAGAGGGTGAGAGATAGAGAAAGAGGAAAAGAGGCAAAAAAAGAGGGTGAGAGATAGAGAAAGAGGAAAAGAGGGAAAAATAGAGGGTGAGAGAGAGAAAGAGGAAAAGAAGGAAAAATAGAGGGTGAGAGATAGAGAAAGAGGAAAAGAGGGAAAAATAGAGGGTGAGAAATAGAGAAAGAGGAAAAGAGGGAAAAATAGAGGGTGATAGATAGAGAAAGAGGAAAAGAGGGAAAAACGGAGGGTGAGAGATAGAGAAAGAGGAAAAGAGGGAAGAATAGAGGGTGAGAGAGAGAAAGAGGAAAAGAAGGAAAAATAGAGGGTGAGAGATAGAGAAAGAGGAAAAGAGGGAAAATAGAGGGTGAGAGAGATAGAGAAAGAGGAAAAGAGGGAAAAATAGAGAAAGAATAGGGAAAAAGAAAGCAAGGTAGAAAGATAGAGGGAGATAGAGACTGAGAGTGGAAGAGAGAGAGATGGCTCATCACTCATGGAATCACTTCTTTGTCTTTGTATAAATCTGCCTTTTGCGTGCCTTAAGGTTGTTCTGTAAAGCTTATGGGGGAAAATTGAGAAAGATGGAGTTTTCCTCGCCAACTTTCCACATTTACAGCATAATATATTCTGTCTTCACACCTGAAAGCCCATGGAAGCGCTGCTTATTAAGTTATGCATTTCTTTTCAATGCTTTTCTAATTTAATTTTTGAACATGTTCTAATCATCAGCAATTCCAAACCTGTGTGCCTTCCCTAAACGACGCACAGGCACCATATGGGGAGGCAAAAACTTTCCCGTATGGTGCTAATGTATCATCAAACATTATAACTTGTGTGTCAATCAGACAGGTTCTATTATCAGCGGCTAAATGTGTACTATTAATCCTTATCATGCCGTGTGGGATAATGCTTTTTTTGGTAAGTGACAGATCAATGCAGAGAAGATCGTTAATTTAAATATGCTGCTGCTTCAGGGCTGCCGCAAAAAAATCAGTAATAAGCTAATCTCTCTTTTATATTTCCAATTCATCGATTCTTCTAAATGCTCCCAAATCCCTGGTAATGGGGTCCAATTATCCAGCTTTATATGTTTCCTTCTTTATAAACTGACATTTAGCTTAGATGTAAATACACTCACCTGCCACTTTATTAGGTACACCTGTTCAGGTGCTTGTTAACACAAATAGCTAATCAGCCAATCACACGGCCACAACTCAGTGCATTTAGGCCTGTAGAGGTGGTCAAGACGACTTGCTGAAGTGCAGACCGAGCATCAGAACGGGGAAGAAAGGGGATTTAAGGGGCTTTGAACGTGGCGTGGTTGTTGGTGCCAGACGGGCTGGTCTGAGTATTTCAGAAACTGCTGATCTACTGGGATTTCCACGCACAACCATCTCTAGGGTTTACAGAGAACGGTCCGAAAAAGAGGAAACATCCAGTGAGCGGTCAGTTGTGTGGACGAAAATGCCTCGTTGATGTGAGAGGTCAGAGGAGAACGGGCAGACTGGTTCCAGATGATAGAAAGGCAGCAGGAACTCAAATAACCAACCAGAATCTCTGAGGAACGTTTCCAACACCTTGTTGAAAGTCTGCCACGAAGAACCTTTTACTAGCAATGTGTACCTAATAAAGTAGCTGGTGAATGTATATACAACATAATAAGTTCAATCTTAATTATTAACATACAATATTTACTTGCGGAAGTTCACTAAAGACCTTTCAAATTATAATTTGTTTACTTTTTTGTGCATCTACTGCCACTTTAACTCTCCCATCCTTCCAGTCTTAACACCAACCAGTTACAGCTCTTCCCAGCAAACACTGTCCCCAAAGCTCTGACATCTCAATCACCTTCAAAGGCATTAACATTCACAAGAACTACACAACACTCACCTCAGCTGCCTCGCAAGCTTCTCTCATATGTGTCTAGAGCGGCTAAGGAAAAAGATCCCAAAACTAGAGTTAAAAAATTGATTAAAAGATTGACTGATGATGAAAGAAAATGAGACTCCTAATGACCACGCAAGACCTGGCAGACCACCAAAACGGTCACCATCAGATAAACAGCACTTAAAGCTTTCATCTTTGAGAGAGAGGAGAAACTCAAGCTGTGTCAGATATGCAAAATCCATAGGCCTTTCTGTCCATCCTTCCACGCTGAGAAAACAATTCAGCACTATGAGTCTGACAGGGTGTGTAGACAAAAAGAAAAAAAACATTGCAAATCAAACAAAGAAGCTGCTTGTGTTGCTGAGTGACCAACTCCAGAGTCCAGACCTCAAGATTACTGAATTTCTTTGGTATTACTTGATCTATGAGAAGCAGAAAAGACTGAAAAAAGACAGAATGTTTCAGATGTATAAACAAATATCTCTAGATTTCTTTAAAAAAAATAACAAGAAGTTTAAGATTAAGATTAATTACTAAGCTATTACTAAAAATGAAGAAGAACCTATTACTACAACTATTACTAAGAGGAAACGGACAAAAATGATAAAGCTTGCACTCGAACACTCGAAACAGGACGTCTGAGGTGTAAAGCATTCTCTTAAAAAGCTTTTTTAAAGGGATCTTTAGTGAAGAAAATGGTTCTATATACAACCTTATTTCCAAAAAAGCTGGGATGCTGTGCAAAATGTAAATAAAGAACAAAATGCAATGATCCAGGTATCATTTAAACCTTATATTTATTTGAATATAGTACAAAGGCAACAGATCAAATGCTAAAACTGAGAAAACGGAGGGCAACAAAAGACTGGCAAAGTTGTGTAAAGCTAAAAAAAACGCCTTGTGGTTTATTGGCAACAGATCAGTAACATCACTGGGTAGAAAAAGAACATCCCAGAGAGGCTGAGCACTTCAGAAGTTAGGATGGGGAGGGGTTCACCCCTCTGTGAAAGGCCGCAGAGGTAAATAGTGCAACAATTCAAGAATAACATTTCTCAACATAAAAATAGCAAAGAACTTGAGGATTTCATCATCTATAGTACAATGTCAAACCACATTCTGCACAAATTATAACAGCATGGCTCTAGAGCTAAAACGTTGAGTGCTGAACTGGCTACAGTCCAGTCCTGTCAAACTGAAAACATATGGAACTTTATGAAACAGGAAATCCAACAAAAGAGACCCCGAAATGTTGCAGCTGAAATCCTATAGCAAGTAAGACCAGGGAAACATTTCACTTTCAAAGCTGCAGCAACTGGTTCCCAAACACTTAGAGAGTGTTGGTAAAAGAAAAGGTGATGAATTTATATACAAGACATTCATAATCTGAAGAACTCTTTCATCATGCAAAGGGTTCTTTGGGCGTTCATTGTTTTATATAGAACCATTTTCTTTACTAAAGAACCCTTGAAGAACCATCTTTGTAAGTGTGTAAGGTTTTATGTCATTTGTAGTTGGGATTACTTGGATCATGAGATACTACGACTGAACTTTCTAAGAACTTTTCTGGAGGTTTCTAAGTCTGCAAATTTATTCCAAAAATGAGGTGCAGGTGATACTTTTTTTTTTTAAGTGACACTTTTTTAATCCCACAAACGGGGAAATTCCACCTCCGCATTTAACCCATCCATGAAGTGAAACACCACATACACACTAGTGAATACACACACTAGGGGGCAATGAGGACACTTGCCCGGAGTGGTGGGCAGCCCTATCCACGGCGCCCGGGGAGCAATTAGGGTTAGGCGTCTTGCCCAAGGACAACCTTGAACCGGCAACCTTCCGGTCACAGGGCCAGTTCCCTAACCTCCAGCCCACGACTGCCCCACAAACACTACATATTAAAAAACAAATAATATATAATGATATTCAGTTGTTTCTGTTACATGCGCTTTTTGCCCTTTTTCCTGATGCAGAAAAATGAAGAACTTCAGGACTTAATGACCATTCTGAGTACTAATTAAATACGTGAGAGGGTGGTTAAAGACTTTTGCACTGTACTGTTCACATTTACTACAAACACGCTCTTTGAAACAGTTGAATTAGCCTTTGTTATGAAAATAATAGCAATCTTTTATCACGTTGCACACATGCTCTCTTTAAGTTAATGAACCTAGAGTTCCATCAGTGCTTACAGACCTAATATATTCATGATGAGCTCTTCACCTGACAAAGCTAAACGCTTTTTAAAAGAAACAAACACCGTTAATGAAGCACTACCATACAACCTAGATCGTTCTGTCTTAAAGAGGTGTAAACACACCTGTATGGTTCTGCTGATCATTTAAAAATACGGCAGTCATGAAGGACACCAGCCACAGTGTCCGTGTTTTCTTAAAACAGTAATTTAGCAGGAAAGGGCACTCCGTCTCTCTTAAATAAGCCATGTGTTGATTGCAAAAAAATTGCCATCGATAACCTTTTTGCTGCAATAATGGAAATGACGTAGGCTCACTGCTGCAGCTTAAGACTGCTCTGCTTTAAAGTGCCTTCTCATTGATTTCTTGATGTCTGCCGAGCTTGAAGACTTGGCTTGGAATCCAAAAATACAAGAAATCACGAAAGCTTGTCTATTCAGTACCTCCAGCATCCTCCAAAGAGGCCAGCGCAGTAATAGCCTTGAGATCTGCTGAAAGGAATGACCCGCAGAGGATGATTCCAGAAACTCATAACAGCCACAAATTTACGTCCTGGCTATGCTAAGTGCTTATGGAACATTTCGAGCCATGTCTAATCGATGAAGAGCTATTTGTCAAGGGAGTCCATGCGGCAACGGGGCAGTGCATCAATACATGTACACATCTGTGTGAACTCTCCGAGCTGCGCTTGTGGACCCTAGCGTTGTAGTCAAGACCATCAAAGGCGAGTCCAAGTCACCTGAATCAAATTTGGACATCAAGCCTGAGTCAAGGTCAAGACTAGTTGAGTCCAAGACCGAGATCGAGACCAGATTAAGATTTTTTTTTTTCAGAATAGAAAACGAAAAAGAAGTGGAAAAACTATTTGTTTGTAGCTCATTGTGCGTTCATTATCATTTATTATACATACCATGCATTAATAAATATTACATTTTATAATATAGTTTGTTAAATATATTTATTAAACTATTATTAATTATCATCATGTTCAATTTTGTATTGTAGTTTTGAAAGCAGATGATGCTGAGCTTATTCTCCTCTAAAGCTAATTCAGAATCACCACCTAAAGCCAACTGAATATAAACCAAACAACACACATCCACTTTCATTATTAAATTAAAACATAGTAGCAATAATAATAACATTCCGATCTGTTCTCAGAGGATATTTGAATTTTGGAAGTGATAAATATCCACAAAGAAATAATACCCAGCTAAACCATCATGGAAAGATCAACTATAAACTCAGCTCCAAATAAGTTGGGACAGTATGTGAAATGCCAGCAAAAACAGAAAGCAGTGATTAGCAAATTCTCTTTGACCTGTACTAAACTGAAAACAGTACACAAACATCATATTTTATCTTATGAACTTATTGAATTATTTTTTTGGTTATTATTTTTGCTGAATTTCTTTTGTTAATATATGCTCATCCCAAATATGGTGCCTATAATACATGAGCAGGAGTGTTTTCTTGTCACGATTGGCCCCTCCCAGTCCGGTCCATGTGCGTTTGTTTTGGTTTTGTAACTCCGCCCTGATTGTTTTCCCTGTGTATTTAAGCCCTGTGTTTGCCCCTTGTGTTCGCCGGTCTTTGTTCGATGTCTCAGTCTTTGTTCGATGTCTCGGTCTCTGTTCGATGTCTCGGTCTCTGTTCGATGTCTCGGTCTCTGTTTGTTGTTTGATTCTGGTTTATGGCATGTCTGAACCCCGATCTGTCCGTATTGGCTATTTGACCCTGGACCGTTTTGACCACGACCCTGGATTTGCCCTTAATAAAAGCCGCCTCATTGCTCCGCGTTACATTTCTACTTTCCTTTTAACAACACTTTAATAGTTATTTGGGGACTGAAGACACAAACTGATCCAGTTTTGAAGGATTATTTTTTGCCATTTTTCGGTTAAACAAGTCTTCATCTAAGCAAACATGTGGGGACAATGTCGTTTATTGCACTTCATAATGGGCCACATGTTTACAGTAGGAGACAGGCAGGCCAGTCTAGCAGCCGCACTAGAGGGTAAGAGACCTAAAGTCTTTTGACCTAAAGGTTTTTTAACAGCTGGACAATTTGCCCATGGATTTTTTTGACAAAAGTGCCGAACCTTGACCACTCCTTGCTCCTGAAGAACTAGCCCTTCCCTGGATGCTTTTTATACCCATGATTATGTAATTTATTATTATTATTATTATTTTCTTAATATTTAAAGATATTCCTTGTCTAAACAGGCCAAAAGCATTCATTTCAGAATGAGCGTATTTTACAAAACACGATAACGTTGATCAGATAAAGCATTAAATATCATGTCTTTGCAATGTTTTGATTCAAATACAGGTTGGAGAAGATTTACAAATCACTATTTTAAGATTTTATTTGCAGATCTCATACTGCCTCAGCTTTATTGGAATTGGGTTTGTAGATGCTCAACCGACAGCAAACAGACTGTATTTAATCATACAGAGAAAGGACTTTATTCTGTTTGAAGATATTGATATTCAACAAGGATAGAAAAAACGTACATTTTTCAATTATTTCTGATAGAGTCATTACACTCAGCTGGTCTCGAGAATCCACCTTACCCTGAGACAGAGACAAGACGGAGTCAAAATGATGTCCAGAGCAAGACTAATGGACCCTACACACCTGGAAACAAACCAAGACTTAACAAATGTGCTATGGAAATCTAGAAGGAACCCTTGCCCAAAGACTTTGATAGCTCACTGAGCATTAACGGGGAGGGCCAGGCGTCCGCGCTCAAATGTGAACATTCTATAAGGTGCCCTTATCACGATCAGTCATGCAGAATCCTCCTACTTCAGCAGCGAACCCAAGAAATTCAGTAGTTATGCCAAGCATATAGGATTCCGAGGCGGTGGCTTGGTAAGAAGAGCCGTTTTCATTTCAAATTAGTTTTGCTGGCTGAATTTCTACCACGTGCTCATTCACTAACTGGTGAGATGAACTGCCTCATCTGAAGTAGCAGACCAGTGAATTCCCAGGAGCGCAGCGAGAGATAGAGTATGTGAGAGAGAGAAAGAGAGAGACAGAAAGGAAAAGAGCAAGAAGGAGAGAGGGCTGGAAAGGCATGGTGCATCTCCTTATCTTCAGAGGAACAGATAAGAGCTCATTTCCCCCTGCTGAAAGGAACGGAGGGGACCTGTCGGGGCTCTCTGCCGCAGGAGAACAGCACCATTAGCATGCCATAATGCCTCGCTCCGCTCCGCACTGATCTCCCTTTTTGTGTCACTCTATCATCCTACTCTCAACATTTCTATATTGCATGCAAGAACATGTTTCCTGTAATAAGCCACACTTGCTAGGACGCTGGTATCCAGGCTCACCTGATAGGCTGTCTGCATGGTGGTGGTGAAGATGCTGCTCAGACTTGAACAGCCTCTCAGGCAGACCCTGCTTCAGATGCTCCACCCACACAGAACAATATACAATACCACCCTTTCGTTTATTCAGTTCTATCTGTATTAAATCCATGCATACTTTACTTCTGTGCACCTTCTGCCACATTCTCTTCCATCTTTTTGGAGGAGATAACCCAGGGCCCACTTTTGTGATGAGGCAAATAAGCAATGATCTACATTATGGAGAGGACGTTCCTCAGTGTGATTGGGTGTTATCCAAGTGCTGCAGAGAAATTGCAAAAAAGAGGGAAAGCTAAATGTTTGGCACTAGACTTGGATTCTCTTGGAAGAGAATCCTGATCATAAATATCCACTTCAATAAGTAAAGAAAGAGACAAAGGAAAATACATTCTGGAGTTTTAAATGTATTAAAACATGTCTAACAACTGTGTTAGACCAGGTAAACCACCAAGACTGTCACCATCAGATAAACAGTATTTAAAGCTTTCATCTTTAAAACATCTGTAGTCCTGTCTGTAGTTCCTTTCTTTCAAATGTAGCCTTTAAACTTTAAGCTTCCAAATAAGTTCAATTAATGGCTCTCATGATGAAAGCTGCAGTTGTTTTCTAACCGCTGTTTTGAGATGCCATGATTTTCACTGCAAGAATGCAGTTTGCAAGGATGTAAGGAAAACATGCGCTGATCGTCTACAGCAGACCACACTTGGCATTAGAAACTGCACTGATGATTTCCTTGCTCAGGTTCATTCTTAAGACATGTTATTCACATGCTTTAGGGTCAAATTTGAACAAATAAGTCAAATACAATTCATTGTAATTACTAAAAATAATAATTACTAAATGAAATTGTCATCATTTGACACCCCTAACATGTATATCACACAGCTGTTCAAGTAGCTACTTAGACTACCTAGTGGAGACAATGACATGTGTCAAAAATAGCTGTCAATCATACACCACCTCGGCAGCAGTGTCACTTTGGAGACTCAAATAATATGTGGTCAGCAGCAGTCCTCTGGTAAGAAACTGGCCATTGATGGATGAGGTTTGTGGTAGCTGACAAACAGGGTGTGCATGACAACAGGTCAAGCTCTGGCCGCATCCCAGCCAAATAACAACTGGCTAGAGGGAGGTGTCTCCGCACCCGCCAGGGTGTCGATTAGCTTGCGACGGCCACAGCACCACACGCATGGTCACACGAATGTTAATGTCATAGCCTGCAGTTCAGCACATGCTCTAAGCAGCTAAGACAGAGGAAAAGTACACATCCTGGCAGGCTCATACATCACCCTAGCCACTCTCTTGCAGCCACTAATTCCATGCTGGATCAGCCATTACTGCCCAGGCCCACTTTGATCTGTTCCTGCTCTGCACTAGTGACAGAAAGCATAGTGCAGAAAAAGTTCTCTTTTTTCCTGCTGTATTTGTTGTGTAACAACTTACTTTTCTCATTCTATATCATCATAAATCCCTTCATGTGTGACTGACCATAAAGCCGGCGTGGAGACATTACAGTAATGAGGTACATGCTCTCAATACACTGAAACACAGTTTGGTCTTATGTGTGGTGCTGTATCATCTGAAAACAGCAATTAGTCTGCAAAAGCATACCTCAGAGGAGCGAGCTCATTAGAGATAGTGCCAAAGTTGAGCTACAATCCACAGAGCCTGTATTATGTATCTATTTTAGCATGTGATAATAACCAATATTGTACCTGAGCATACAAAATCAATGTCTTTGTTTACATAAACCAGACAGAGCTATTCCCCAGGCACGTCTGAGGGTGTTTCAGTTTGCTATCACATTGCAGGCAGCGTTTGTGGTTAATGTCAATAGCACACTGCTCGAGGCGCACTGTAAACATAGCCTTTAAAACAGACGGTGACTCTATATGCAGCAATGATATGCTGACGAAGCAAAAACCCAGCCTGCCTGAGCCGATAGTTGTGTCCTGTTGTATGACCAAGTCTTTAATTGCCATAGAAACAGCTAGCTACTTCATTACATTCCGCTTCGATCCAGGTCTCCCTACAGCATCTGGCTATGAATATTTCAGGAGACTCTGAATGTGTCGGCTGACATGGGGCTATGTGTTCAAATATACATGAAAGCCTTTCACTTTGCGGCAAACGAACAATTAAGCCCACTGTCAAGCCAAGCATGTGAAAAACATCAGCATGTAAAGCAGTGCACTTCACGAGCACAAAGGACTACAGGAAAAGCCTAAAGTTGAAGGCCACATGGTATGGTTGGGTAAACCAAGTTCGGGAGGTCCTGCTCCAATTTGTCCAATGACGGCAACTGGTTAAGAGGGTTCAGCTGACAGCATGTGTTAAGCAGTAGATATCTTATGAACCAGGCAGTCGGTTTCAGCTTGAGGAAAAATAACTGCAAAAAAGCAGGGATGAGGTAACACATCTACAAAAACCCAGAAATATCACAACTTATACTCATTGGCTACTTTATTAGAAACACCTAAACTACTATGCAAAATTCATAGACCACATATTATACTCACACCTCAACAAATAAACATAATATCAAATTTTCATTATTTAGAGCTCACTTTTTGCTGTTATATATGGGAAATTGTGCTCTTTTTGGTTTTTAAGAAATCTTAGAAGTTGGCAGCATTTTCTGCTCATCACAGCCCAACAAATATTCAGTTATGTTGTATTCTGGACTCTGGGGTAGCCAGTCCAGTGTTTTGCTTCTTTGTTTGAATTGCTAGTTTTCTTCTTTGTCTGTTTAGTTGTTTCTCACAGTGGAAAAATGGACAGAAACACCTGTGGATTATTTTTTTCAGATCTAAAGCAAGTGTGTTGTTGATTTTCTCCTCACGGTCACGACTGGCCCCTCCCACTCCTCCACATGCTTGTGTTTTGGTCTTCCATGTACTTTTGTTTCCGTATCAATGTGCTTTCATTTATCTCCCCAGTCCGGCCCCCTTGTTTTCAGTCTCCGCCCCTGATTGTTGCCACCTGTGATTTCCACCTGTGTCCTGTTATCCCTTGTTATCCCTGTTGTATCTAAGCCCTGTGTTTTTCCTACTGGTTTGTTGGTCTTTGTATTGTTTGCATTGTGCTTGGTGTTATTTCTGCTAGCCTCTTTTGCATTTTCTGCTCTCCATTGTTTGATTTGTTTGCACTGTTTGATGTTTGAAGTGTATGTATTTCTGTGTTTCAGTTTAATATGTCTGTCCCTCCTGGTCTCCGTGTTGGCTCTCTGATTCTGGACCGTTTCGACCCCGATTCTGGATTTGCCCATAATAAATCTCGCTTTTCTCCACATATGCGTCCGCCTCCTCATCGCACCTTGTCACACTCTTTCTCAAAGATAAGTGCTACTTTTTACTTCATGGTGATAGTTTGATGGTCCACCAGGTCATGCACAGTTGTTAGGAGTCCTATTTCCTTCATATAATTTATCAGTTTTAAATACCCCAGTCTGGGAATCTCCAACCTTTTGACTTATTTTCCTTTAATTAAGCGGATTATCTTAAATCTATATTATAATACGTGGATAAATGAAGGCTGGTGTCTGACTTTTGGACAGTTGGTCAATTAAGAGCAGTTACAGCCTTGTAAGTGTATATTTAGAGTTTCAAACTTTTCTGAATGGACACAACGAAGCAGACCACAGGGTCCTGACACAATGTATTGTATGTCAGAGTTCTGGCTGCAGCTGCTGTGGTCAGTTTCTTGCTGGACAAGACAAGGTGCTCCATTAAATGTCTGGACACAGTAACTGGTCAGCTGTGTCACTCCCCACGGCTAGTTTTAAAGACCATAGCGGATGTGTCTACATGCTTGTCAGCTCGGAATTGGACTCATGTAGAGTAAGTGAAGCACAGGATAGTACATCACTAACACAGCACGTAATGCACTGCTTCTGTTTCCTGCTTTATCCAAGCGTTATCCTGCTGCTTTTCAGAGTGGAAAAACATTCACTGCTATCTAGCCCATGCTTCACAGTGCATCTGATATTTTGCTTAACAGAGGTAATGTTCCATGTTGGCAGTTATGATTCACATTCATTGACACTTTTGATTGAAATGGTGTCGGAAGATTTAGACACTGAATCCCATCTGGCAAATATGTTGCAAAATAATTACAAAGTGACACATAGTAAGTAATTTAAAATCTGTTTGAGGCGGAATCTGACTACAACAGCTCGATACAGGCAAATGTCTTTTAAAGGGAAACATTCATTCGAGTGAATGAATAAGACTGCAATAATGAATTTGACCAGGGTGCTAGAAAGTCAATTCATATTAACATTCCATGTGTCATTTCAATAAACGTTGTGAAAATAATCTGGCTACAGGAAATCAGCAAAAGCAATTGACACAAAGCAGATGGAAAATAAACTAAGTCTGTAATAACAATTAAAAGATCATTAATCTTCAGGCTTTGAGCAATCACTGCAACAACGACAAAACATACTGTATTCATTATTTTGTACCAATCAAACTCACAGAATTTGACTATAAGCCTGTCTGCCTGCCCTTTTTTAGTGGTCCTCATCAAAAAGTGAGTTTTGCGATCTTACATCTGGTATAGGTGGTCACTTAAAATGATCAATTAGACTAATACTTGTTGAAAGCTTGCTCACATGTTAACGCTGCTACTCTGAAATAAATAATAATAAGCATTCATTTGTTTTCTTTTGAATACAACAGGAAAAACGAGGGATAATACGGGCAATTGTTTCTTATATATGAGCTGATTTGCATGTTATGCATTAGAGAATCAGATTTCAAACTGCCTAACTGAAGAACAGGGATGGGCGATACCTCTGCTTTTCTTATTGATCTGATACCACGTAATAACATAGCTAACATCCTGATAGCAATAATGATACTGATACTTTTAGAAGTATCCTTGCCCAGGTAAAATGAGTAACACTTTATGATATCTACAGTCAAATCCAGGAAAATATGGACATTATGTGAAAGCCTTTGCATTACAGTTATATAAACCACCATATAAGCTGACTGCTTGGGGAAATAACTCTAATTATAGAGCATTCAGTTCAACTCATGTGGCTGTCTGCACCTGAGAGTCTGAGAAGCAGAGGGACAGGATTGATACAGTAATGAGACGATTTATTTTCAAAAACAAATATCCATGCGGCACGGTGGCGCGGTGGGTAGCGCTGTCGCCTCACAGCAAGGAGGGCCTGGGTTCGATTAGCCGGGCGGGTGACCGGGGTCTTCTCTGTGTGGAGTTTGCATGTTCTCCTCGTGTCTGTGTGGGTTTCCTCCGGGTTCTCCGGTTTCCTCCCACAGTACAAAGACATGCAGTCAGGCCAATTGGACGTGC